>NC_068445.1:39528457-39718457 GCF_023373465.1 Oncorhynchus keta | reverse complement strand
AGAACGACAGATTTGTACCTTGTCAGCTTCCACCCCTGCTGTAAACCATGCACAAAGTGCCTGGACTCAACTCAATGCGGATTAACATCCCACACACAGCAATAGACTGAATTGAAGAATAACATGTTCTGAGCAATAGGAAAGGCCACAATTTGTGTATGGATGCGCAGGCTTGTGCAAGTGTGGCAACAACAACAATAATTTCACAAAGACAAAAGTACTCGGTTGTAATGTTGCAATATTTTATATCAAAGGTGGCCAACCATCCTCCAGGATAGCGACTGAGAGTGCAGGTTTTTGTTCCTGCCCTGCTCTAACCACGTTGTAGCAATCAGCTGCTCAAAAGGACCTTGATAAGCAGACTTGGGTGTTTCAGAGCTGGATCATCATTTTATAATCATATTCTCTAATCCCCAGGCTGGAACTAATATGGCTGAAGATCCCTGCCTGGTGCCTTTGTTCTGACTCGGAGACAATCGCTTGGTTCCCTGGCGTTCACCGTTATGAATGTGCAGCTTCTGGAGTAGAAGACATTATGTTTCATCGTTGTTGTGGTTGTTTTTACATACATTCATGTTGACCAAGGAAACCTGGAAGTTTTTGTTTATTTGTGTTTCTTTTGCATGATTTCATTTTGTAGCTGAATTTAATATCTGAAAATAAAAATGTTGTATTTTTATCTACAATTTGGTCATGTGCTATATGTCATTTTAAGAGTGTCATAGACTGTGTATTAATGTTGTAACATAGTTTTATTGTTAGAAGTATTTTTACCTTTAGAAAATTAACAGAATCTGTAATAGAGAGGTGGACATTTTTCCCCCAGCAATAAAGCTAGAAATAACCCACTTCTGCTTCAATTAATATCCCATAGGCCTCTACATTATGGACAAGGGATGTGTATGAGACCCTTATCCAAACAGCTTTTATCATTGACATTTTCCACAAAATCCAAGGTATGAATACTGTTGTATGCATGTTCTGTTAATCCAATATATAATGACTATTTTTGGGGGGATTCACAGACATCACCCTCCCTACAACTCTGATGAATATAACAGGAGACCTGTTCGATCACCATGTACTGCAAAAACATTCTGGCTGTGGATACGGAGAACATCAACACATTAACATTACCACACCAGAGGATAAACCCATTGGACTTGGGTCTCTGCTGGGAGTTTACCTCATATTTAGATTTTTTAAATTCTGCTTTGTCACTAAAATCACATTTTATTGTTATTATTGTTATGCTGATTATTATTAATAATAGGGGGATAGTTCAAATATTCAACCTTAAAGTTTCTTCAAAAGGTTCTTCGAGGATCCATTCAAATCTCACAGTTTCAATTTGAAGAACCCCTAAAGCCTAAAGGATACTCCAGAGTTCTTTTCTTTTTAGAGTGCGCTCCCTGGTTTTTAGAGTGCGCTCCCTGGTTTTTAGAGTGCGCTCCCTGGTTTTTAGAGTGCGCTCCCTGGTTTTTAGAGTGCGCTCCCTGGTTTTTAGAGTGCGCTCCCTGGTTTTTAGAGTGCGCTCCCTGGTTTTTAGAGTGTGCTCCCTGGTTTTTAGAGTGTGCTCCCTGGTTTTATTTGTCAATGTTTCTGGTCAGTTGTGAACTTGGTCAGTAGCCTTAACTAGTCTGTAGCCTTAACTAGTCTGTAGCCTTAACTAGTCAGTAGCCTTAACTAGTCTGTAGCCTTAACTAGTCTGTAGCCTTAACTAGTCAGTAGCGTTTGACAGAGCCGTCAAGTGAAAGGAACTGAGATATTTGTGTACTCCTGCCAATACGTTTTACTGTAATACTATTTCAAACAAGCAAATCTAAACCTGAAATATTTAATACACTTGGCTTGTTTTTTTCCCCCTATAGATTCTCCTAGAAACTGTGATCGTTTGTTACATTAGGAATATGCTTTTACAAAAACAAAAATGGAAAAAAAATATATGAAACATCTTGTCATTTTTATTTGTATTAAAACAGTACTCTATATTTTGCTACATACATCTGTAAACAGACAGATGGTTTTATCATGTTCCCTGTGCTTGTTTACCAGACTTAACTTTTAAACTGGTGACATCATAAGAAGGCACAACACTGAAAGCAGCAGGTAGGTGAGTTAAAAGGGAGTTTTCTGACCAGCATCCCATTGACTGCCCGACTAGACAAAACCTACAACTGACCCATACCTTAACCCTAACCTTAACCAAATCCTTAACCCTGACCTTAACCAAATCCTTAACCCTAACCTTAACCCTAACCTTAACCAAATCCTTAACCCTAACCTTAACCAAATCCTTAACCCTAACCTTAACCAAATCCTTAACCCTAACCTTAACCAAATCCTTAACCCTAACCTTAACCAAATCCTTAACCCTAACCTTAACCAAATCCTTAACCCTAACCTTAACCAAATCCTTAACCCTGACCTTAACCCTAACCTTAACCAAATCCTTAACCCTAACCTTAACCAAATCCTTAACCCTAACCTTAACCAAATCCTTAACCGTGACCTGAACCTTTACTGAAATTAAATATTGATTTGCACGTCAACCACGTTTTCTTAGTTCACGTGTCAAACTCATTCCACAGAGGGCTGAATGTCGACAGGATAGTCAATCTTCTCTCGTACCCGTTTGATGAATTACATTTACTGATTAGTAAGGAACTCCCCTCACCTGGTCGTCTAGGACTTAATTGAAAGAAAACTCAAATCCAGCAGACACTAGGCCCTCCATGCAATGAGTTTGTCCCTCCTGCCTTAGTTCTTCCCAGGTGAGGGTATCAACCGCTTCTATTTGATTTGACTGTCAATCAGACAGTCATACTGATTTGGTCACACAATTTCCCTGACAAGTGTTCTGGGTTCTATTAAAACAAATAATGTGTCTGTGTTTATGTTTATTTGTTTATTTGTAGAGCATCATTTACATACTACACTTCAGCAGAACATAGCCCTACGTAGGAAAACACGTTTAGAAAAGAAAAGTAAGAAACCTGAGAAAGAGGAGAGTAGCCTATCCCAGTAGACTTTGATATATGAATCGCTGGTTATCTTCTGACTTCAGACCTAAAGCTGGACACAAATCCTTTGTCACAGTGAGGAGTTAGATATCATTTGCAATGCATAGTGTAAATGTTAGATACACATTCGATATACAGGTGGGTCAGTGCTTTTACAAGTTTAGTCGAATATTTACTATTGCATTTGTATACAGACTATTCATGTATTATTTTTTGACAGAATAGAGACGTGTGAATTCTCTGCAGTTATGATCTTCCACCACTAGGGGTCAGACATGAACTGTGCAGTAAAAACGTTGAGTTTATAAAACAATCCAACAACATGTTTCTGCATTGACAATACATACATCGAGGGGAGTAAGAATAAATTGACATAAATCCAGAAAATATTACGTTTGAACATATTGAATGATTTTCTACAAAAAAAAGTTTTGACTGTACAAAGGTCTGTAAGCCTACATGTTGTCCCTACCTTGTACAAGAAGAAGAAACAGTGGGAAAACTAATGACTGGCACTTAGCATGTCTCTACTCTAGGTAAATGGTCTTGCAGGAGTTACTCCCGTACATACAATCTCTCACCATTGTCCCCACCCAGTCTTCTATCACACACAGACACACAGACAATCCAGTGTTTCCCTCAGTACTCAATCTCGTTGAAGTTTTCTGAAAAGCCGGAATATGGAATTGTGTCTCCGGGATCTAGAAGAGAAATTAGAATGATTAACATGCATCCACAGGAGGTTGGTGGCACCTTATTTGGGGAGGTCGGGCTGGTGGTAATGACTGGAGCGGAATCTGTGGAATGGTATCAAATGCATCAAACAAGTGGTTTCTATGAATTTGATGCCATTCCATTTGCTCCGTTCCCGATATTATTATGAGCCGTCCTCCACTCAGCAGCCTCCTGTAAATTCACCTGTGAAACAATCTCATGTTGGAAGGGAATCGAAAACAGTGTCTATCATGATTGGGGTCAATTCCACAAATTATATTCGAATTCAATTCTCTCTCCCTGTATTCAATTTACTTCAATTAAAATTCTAGGTCAGTCTTTGAATTAAGAAATAATTAAATTCCTCTTAATTCCAATGCAAGGTCAATTCGAAGAATTCAATTCCCAATTCAATATTATCCCCAACAATTCTGCAAACTCCAATTTGAATTCAATTCCATCAGGCTTTCAGGCGGATCATGCCACTGTTCAGACAACTTAAGTATACTGGAAATATAGCAATATACGTTGCAATGATTCAAAACCAATCTTACCAATCTTACCAATCTTACAGTAAATTTTTTATACTATGTTCATTAATTCCATTAACTGAGAAATGTAAAAAAAAATTGAATTTAGTTCCATGTCAATTCTCCACTTCATGAGAAAAAAAAAGTGGAATTGGAATTTCAAATTAGATTGTAATTGATCCCTGGTGTCTTATCTATTGTATATCTGGTCCCCAGCCGCCTCTCATAGAGTAACCTGGGTTTTTTTCTATTGTATATCTGGTCCCCAGCCGCCTCTCATGGAGTAACCTGGGGACAAGGTGATTCTATTCATATTTCTATGTATAAAGAACTGGTCCCCAGCCGCCTCTCATTAGAGTAACCTGGGGTTTTTTCTATTAAGCTATTCTATCACGTGCTGGTCCCCAGCCCCTCTACAGAGCATAACCTGGGGACAAGGTGATTCTATTCATATTTCTATGTATAAAGAACGGTCTTTTCTATACCTGATAAGATAAGCATTAAGCTATTCTATCACGTGCTGTACAGACCACACCAGCCCCTGTCTACACAGCATTAAGCTATTCTAGCACGTGCTGTACAGACCACACCAGTGCCTGTCTACACAGCATTAAGCTATTCTATCACGTGCTGTACAGACCACACCAGTGCCTGTCTACACAGCATTAAGCTATTCTAGCACGTGCTGTACAGACCACACCAGCCCCTGTCTACACAGCATTAAGCTATTCTATCACGTGCTGTACAGACCACACCAGTCCCTGTCTACACAGCATTAAGCTATTCTATCACGTGCTGTACAGACCACACCAGCCCCTGTCTACACAGCATTAAGCTATTCTATCACGTGCTGTACAGGCCACACCAGCCCCTGTCTACACAGCATTAAGCTATTCTATCACGTGCTGTACAGACCACACCAGTCCCTGTCTACACAGCATTAAGCTATTCTATCACGTGCTGTACAGACCACACCAGCCCCTGTCTACACAGCATTAAGCTATTCTATCACGTGCTGTACAGACCACACCAGCCCCTGTCTACACAGCATTAAGCTATTCTATCACGTGCTGTACAGGCCACACCAGCCCCTGTCTACACAGCATTAAGCTATTCTATCACGTGCTGTACAGACCACACCAGCCCCTGTCTACACAGCATTAAGCTATTCTATCACAAAACAGAAATAGCTCAGTGATTACAGTATCAGAGTACAACTTTGCTGCTGATTTAGCCTGTCATTATGATGTCATACTAAACTGGTTGAAGTTTCCCCAGATAGAGTATAATGTGTTAACTGTGTAATGTGTGTAATGTGTGTTCGCAAGTTCTGATTCCCCCCTTTTATCTATTCAGGCGAGTCAATTAAGAACAAATTCTTATTTACAATGACGGCCTGGCCAGAGAACCTACCTGCTGTGCACGGCCCTTTTTTAAACACAATGTCATCAATAGCGATATCACTTCTTATTGATGGTCCTCGGATCGCTTCGAATATAATCTGGAAAGAAAGGCAACGAAAATCATCATCACAAACCCTGTTTCCATCCAGTTTAAACCCCGTTTCCATCCACTGTCTCTCTGTCTCTGTGTGTCTCTCTGTCTCTGTGTGTCTCTCTGTCTCTGTGTGTCTCTCTGTCTCTGTGTGTGTCTCTGTCTCTGTGTGTCTCTCTGTCTCTGTGTGTCTCTCTGTCTCTGTGTGTCTCTCTGTCTCTGTGTGTCTCTCTGTCTCTGTGTGTCTCTGTCTCTGTGTGTGTCTCTGTCTCTGTGTCTCTCTGTCTCTGTGTGTCTCTCTGTCTCTGTGTGTCTCTCTGTCTCTGTGTCTCTCTGTCTCTGTGTCTCTGTCTCTGTGTCTCTGTCTCTGTGTGTCTCTCTGTCTCTGTGTCTCTGTCTCTGTGTGTCTCTCTGTCTCTGTGTGTCTCTCTGTCTCTGTGTCTCTGTGTGTGTCTCTGTCTCTGTGTGTGTCTCTGTGTGTGTCTCTGTCTCTGTGTGTCTCTGTCTCTGTGTGTGTCTCTGTGTGTGTCTCTGTCTCTGTGTGTGTCTCTGTCTCTGTGTGTGTCTCTGTCTCTGTGTGTGTCTCTGTGTGCGTCTCTCTGTCTCTGTGTGTGTCTCTCTGTCTCTGTGTGTGTCTCTCTGTCTCTGTGTGTGTCTCTCTGTCTCTGTGTGTCTCTCTACCTGGTGTCTGCGGTCACACTCATAGTCCACCGTTGCCCTCATCCAGGAGATGCTCTGCTCGCCGCGACGTCTCCATAGCAACGTGTCCTGCTCGCTATCGCCGCGGCGCAGGAGTACGCTCAGCAAGCCGGTGCCAGAGCCGTACATGTGGTAGTAGAAGACCAGACACTGTGGCCCCGCGGAGCCCCTCAGGTCAGAAGACAGCAGACGGGCTGTGTGACCAGGACGCATCAGAGAAGCCTCGACATACATGAAGTACCCTGAAGAGAGATATGAGATATGATATGATATATATATATGGTTAGTGGTGGAATGGAAACAGTCAGGAGGAGGAAGATATCAGGGGTCATACAAACACATTGCTGACATACAGTACAGCATATCATCAGCATTACGTGTGTGTGTGTATAACTGATGCTGGGTGAATGGATGAATGAACGAACTGGTGACTCACCCACCCCTGTAGTGTGGTCTCCTCGGGGCCCGGTGTAGGAAGTGGGTGTTTGCCCTCGCACCCGGAGCCAATCCCCTTTGTCTGTCTCCTTCTCCTGGCTATAGCCACAGTCCCCTGTCTCAAAGTTACACTGGCCAGGCAGGGGTCTCAGCGGCCCTGGAACACACACACACACACACACACACACACACACACACACACACACACACACACACACACACACACACACACACACACACACACACACACACACACACACACACACACACTTGTTTTAAGGAATCTGACAGCAAAGCTTGATTAAATGTAGATACATGGTAATCAACAGTGTTCGGACTCCCTGGAGGTTGGCAGTTGGCAGTTATGTTTGAATGATGACACGTGATTTCATACCGAGATAAAGGATAACTCCTTTCCCACTGGGAAAGAACCGGTTGCATCAACATTGTCTCCACGTAATTTCAACAACAACAATTATATCTGATGACATTGAATCAACGTGGAGAACTAATTGGATTTGCAAAAAGTCATCAAGGTAAAGGAATTTAGTATTTTTCTCACCCAACTTTTAACCTAAATCCAATGACATGGTAAAGAATATATATATTTCACGGTGAATTCATGCGAGTCGACATCTCAACCTGCCCTGACCTTAGAGCTTTTTATGTCTCTATTTTGGTTTGGTCACGGTGTGATTTGGGGTGGGCATTCTATGTTACTATTTCTTGCTTTTGTCCAGGTATGGTTCTCAATCAGGGACAGCTGTCTATCGTTGTCTCTGATTGGGAACCATACGTAGGTAGCTTTTTCCCACATGGGTTTTTGTGGGTAGTTATTTTCTGTTTAGTGTTTGCACCTTACGGGACTGTTTCGGTTTCATTTAGTCTCTTGTTATTTGTATTAGTGGTCATTTCAGTTCAATAAAAAATAAAACACGAACACTTCACACGCTGAGCTTTGGTCCGACTCCTCCTCCTCATCCGACGACGAAAACCGTTACACAACCAAATGTAAATCAAAACTAGATGTTGAAATGATGTCTGAGTGGGTTGGCTGTATTTCTCTTCACTACCAGGGTCATCAGCAGCAGAATCAGCGGCAGCAGTTATGAAAGTCATTAGCAACATAATCGCAGCCCTGCTGAATGGCAGTTTACTTTGGGACTAAAATAGTTTAAATCCATTGCCGCTTTGAAGATAACTGTTGTCTTAATAGCTTTAAGAATGACAACATTACAACAAAACCTTTACAAGTGCTTTGAAATGTATTTCTGTTATGCATATGTGAAATAAATTAGAATTACAATCAAAGACAATTCATTTGTGATAGTCTTTGAAAGGTTGGCAGTAATATTATCATATCCCATCTAAACCGTTCCAAAGGCCTCATAGTTTTCACCACAGCGGCATGAGAACGAAGCCCAAAATGGCACAGAGGAACTGCTGTCAAAGCAAAGAAGTCGTCACTGCCCATGTAATTACCATATACCACCATAGACGGCGAGACCAGATGTTTTCCACAATGGCTGATCGTCTAAGGCTGCGTTTACTGTTATGGGCAAAGGACCTGATCTGATTGGTCAAAAGACCAATTAGTGGTAAAAGATCCGAATTGGGCTGCCTGTGTAAACGCAGCCTAAGAGCTTATAAATAGTAAGAGTTTAACTGAAGGACCCAGCCCAGTCTCCCAGCAGCTGGCATCAAAAACCACATATCCACAGCCGAGGCCTGTGTAGGAGGAAAAGAGGAGAGTTGTAGTTGATTTTATTTCAGCTTGAAATATTTTCTCATGCTACTAGCTACTCTGGCTTGAGCAAGGCCAGGGCCAGGATAACCCTGCCTGCGACTTTATAATCAGTGTCAGCCCTTGGCCCAAGAGGGAATTTCCTTAAGTTAAGGATTTCCTTAAGTTAAGATGTTGGTTTCTCCAGTGGGGGACCCAAGATCACATCCAGCCTGTGACACTTCTTCAGATCAGGTTATGTAGTGAGGGATACCTGGCTAAACTACGACATCAAGTTCTGGACTGCTACCAGAGTAGCAGGATGCCACTGTTAAGTAGCACACTCCTAGAGTGGCTCCCGAGTGGCGCAGCGGTCTAAGGCATTGTATCTCAGTGCTAAAGGCGTCACTACAGACCCCAGTTCGATTCCAGGCTGTATCACAACCGGTCGTGATTAGGAATCCCATAGTGCGGCGCACAATTGGACCCAACGTCGTCCAGGTTAGAGCTTGGCCGGGGTAGGCCGTCATTGTAAATAATAATTTGTTCTTAACTGACTTGCCTAGGTAAATAAAGGTTAAATAAATAAAAATAGAACTAGGTTTCGATATGTAACCATATGATATGTAACCTAGCCAAACTAGCTCTCTGAGCCAGCGGAACGAACATAAATAGTCAAGTGTTTTAATAAACACTTCACTTTGGATGGAAACTAAAGAGCTTTGGGCTTGGCAAGCACGGCTAGAGAAAAACACCAACTTAAACTTAGAAATAGACTGTTTACTTCTACAAAACTCAACAATGGAGAACATCCAGATCTGTTAATCAGATGGACCCTAGACACTGGATATCTCTCTGTTTCAGTTCTGTTTAGAAGTATTTATGTCAATGGGAGAAATAGTTCACAGTTGCATGTGCAGTGGATACCACAAGGCATGATTCAATCCTATGTGCAGTGGATATCACAAGGCATGATTCAATCCCATGTGCAGTGGATATCACAAGGCATGATTCCATCCTATGTGCAGTGGATATCACAAGGCATGATTCAATCCTATGTGCAGTGGATATCACAAGGCATGATTCAATTCTATGTGCAGTGGATATCACAAGGCATGATTCAATCCCATGTGCAGTGGATATCACAAGGCATGATTCAATCCTATGTGCAGTGGATATCACAAGGCATGATTCAATCCCATGTGCAGTGGATATCACAAGGCATGATTCAATCCCATGTGCAGTGGATACCACAAGGCATGATTCAATCCCATGTGCAGTGGATACCACAAGGCATGATTCAATCCCATGTGCAGTGGATATCACAAGGCATGATTCAATCCTATGTGCAGTGGATACCACAAGGCATGATTCAATCCCATGTGCAGTGGATACCACAAGGCATGATTCAATCCCATGTGCAGTGGATATCACAAGGCATGATTCAATCCCATGTGCAGTGGATATCACAAGGCATGATTCAATCCCATGTGCAGTGGATACCACAAGGCATGATTCAATCCTATGTGCAGTGGATACCACAAGGCATGATTCAATCCTATGTGCAGTGGATACCACAAGGCATGATTCAATCCCATGTGCAGTTTCCTCGACATAATAATGGCAAGGTCAAAGACCTGACGTATACACGCCCAGGCCCTGCTGTCTTACCTGCTGTTATTCTACAGTCCCCAATGGTCACTGTGATGTCATCGAGAGCCACTTGGCCACAGTCCCAGAAGTTTTTACAGATGCTGACGAACACTACCTGGGAGAAAGTCACAGATATTACCCGGCTGTCGCAGAGAAAAAAAAACTCAACTATTATCCCTCCCTCCCTTCTGTGTACGCATGCGTTGTTACCTTGGTAACCATGGGCTTCATATATGTGATGTCCACCCCTGTCCAGACATCTCTGGTGGTATCAGCCAGGCTCCAGACCTTCTCCTGAGCCACGTTGTGCTGGTCGTAGATGTAGAGAACCAGAGCGTTTTCCACTTTCCTGAAGCCGTGAAGGGCGTAGTGGAAACGCAGACAGTACTTATGGTTGCCGGGGAGGAAAGGACCGTGGAGACGACCCACGTAACCCGGCCGCGATGTGAATCGTGTGTTCGCCAGGAGGAACGAGCCTGGAGGGGAGATTTAGGATTTGATATGTTACGTCTCTCGATACAGGACATCACTTTAACCCCTACTTACATGTTCATATTACCTCAACTACCTCATAACCCTACACAATGACTCGGTACTACTACTCCTTGTATATAGCCTCCTTATTGTTATTTTAATGTGTTTATTTATGTGTTACTATTTTATTTTTTTATTTTCTAATTTCTTACTTGTTAACTCAGTCAGTCTCATTTGTAAGCATTTCATGGTAAAGTCTACACCTGTTGTAATTCAGCGCATGCGATGGATAAATTAGATTTGATTTCCAACTGACTCTAAATAGCTGTTATTTAGTCACAATCATTATGGGGCGAAACATAACTTCCAAGTACATTTTTCACTTAGTTATGTATCGATGTTAATGGGAAACCTAAGTTCAAATACGACCTCAGCGGATGTTAGGATTCAGCCCTACGATAAAACATAAAGGGCTCATAAATGCTTGTGACAAGTCTTACAGGCTTTATGTTAGGCGTTATAGTGTGCATCCCAAATAGCAACCTATTCCCTATAGAGTGCACAACTTTTGGCCAAGGCCCTATGGACACTGGTCAAAAGTAGTCTACTATAATGGGGAATAGGGTGTAATTTGGGACGCGTCCATAAGAGTTGTGTAACTCACCAGTCCCTGTGGTGTGATCTCCTATTCTGTAGGCGTTGGGCTTCACTGATACTCTGTTCCACACCTTGCTCTCCACTCTTTCCTGGTAGTACTGACACAGACCCTCCTCAAAGTCACAGTTGGCTATGGACGGGTCAACCACAGGCTCTGAAACAAAGCAAGCAAGTCACACTGTGGTCATTCTATGAGGGTAGAAGTGAACAATGGTACCACTTAATTCCATGGGTTTGAAGCATTGCAAATAATCTAGACCAAGGACAAAAACAGGCCATTGAATAAATGTTGCCAACTACGGTCACTTTAGAAAATGATACTACACCTTAGGGAGCTTTAGAAACGATACCTTAGGGAGCTTTAGAAAATGATACTACACCTTAGGGAGCTTTAGAAAATGATACTACACCTTAGGGAGCTTTAGAAACGATACCTTAGGGAGCTTTAGAAAATGACACCTTAGGGAGCTTTAGAAAATTATAATACGCCTTGGGGAGCTTTAGAAAATGATACTACACCTTAGGGAGCTTTAGAACGATACCTTAGGGAGCTTTAGAACGATACCTTAGGGAGCTTTAGAAACGATACCTTAGTGAGGTTTAGAAAATGATACTACACCTTAGGGAGCTTTAGAAACGATAGCTTAGGGAGCTTTAGAAAATGATACTACACCTTGGGGAGCTTTAGAGAATGATACTACACCTTAGGGAGCTTTAGAAAATGATACTACACCTTAGGGAGCTTTAGAAACGATACCTTAGGGAGCTTTAGAAACTTACCTTAGGGAGCTTTAGAAACAATACCTTAGGGAGCTTTAGAAACGATACCTTAGGGAGCTTTAGAAAATGACACCTTAGGGAGCTTTAGAAAATTATAATACGCCTTGGGGAGCTTTAGAAAATGATACTACACCTTAGGGAGCTTTAGAACGATACCTTAGGGAGCTTTAGAAACGATACCTTAGGGAGCTTTAGAAAATGATACTCCACCTTAGGGAGCTTTAGAACAACACCTTAGGGAGCATTAGAAAGATACGTTAGGGAGCTTTAGAACAATACCTTAGGGAGCTTTAGTAAATGATACCACACCTTAGGGAGCTTTAGAAACGATACCTTAGGGAGCTTTGGAAAATGATACTACACTTTAGGGAGCTTCAGACAATTATACTAAACCTTAGGGAGCTTTAGAAATGATACTACACCTTAGGGAGCTTTAGAAATGATACCTTGGGGAGCTTTAGAAAATGATACTACACCTTGGGGAGCTTTAGAAACGACACTTTAGGGAGCTTTAGAAAATGATACCTTAGGGAGCTTTAGAAAATGATACTACACCTTAGGGAGCTTTAGAAAATGATACTATACCTTAGGGAGCTTTAGAAAATGGTACTATACCTTAGGGAGCTTTAGAAACAACACCTTAGTGAGGTTTAGAAAATGGTACTATACCTTAGGGAGCTTTAGAAACGATACCTTAGGGAGCTTTAGAAAATGATACTATACCTTAGGGAGCTTTAGAAACGATAACTTAGGGAGCTTTAGAAAATGATACTATACCTTAGGGAGCTTTAGAAAAGGATACTACACCTTAGGGAGCTTTAGAAATACAAAAAAGAGACAACATGGAAACTTTTAATTGTCAAAGTTTCTGCTGCAAGGTCTTTTTCAGGACACAGCAGGATACTTAATAAAAAAAGTGTCCATACATTACAACAAGCTATAGATTGTATGTATTGATGTGGTTATGATATCATAACTGTGTTTAAAATACTTGTACCATGCTGTATCCTAAGCCCAGGGCTGACTGACAACACATGTTGCTGAGGGTGAGAGAACACTGGCTACTGAGAGGTTCTCTCTGGAATTTAGACTGGGGGACAGAGAGAACACTGGCTACTGAGAGGTTCTCTCTGGAATTTAGACTGGGGGACAGAGAGAACACTGGCTACTGAGAGGTTCTCTCTGGAATTTAGACTGGGGGACAGAGAGAACACTGGCTACTGAGAGGTTCTCTCTGGAATTTAGACTGGGGGACAGAGAGAACACTGGCTACTGAGAGGTTCTCTCTGGAATTTAGACTGGGGGACAGAGAGAACACTGGCTACTGAGAGGTTCTCTCTGGAATTTAGACTGGGGGACAGAGAGAACACTGGCTACTGAGAGGTTCTCTCTGTCTGGAATTTAGACTGGGGGACAGAGAGAACACTGGCTACTGAGAGGTTCTCTCTGTCTGGAATTTAGACTGGGGGACAGAGAGAACACTGGCTACTGAGAGGTTCTCTCTGTCTGGAATTTAGACTGGGGGACAGAGAGAACACTGGCTACTGAGAGGTTCTCTCTGGAATTTAGACTGGGGGACAGAGAGAACACTGGCTACTGAGAGGTTCTCTCTGGAATTTAGACTGGGGGACAGAGAGAACACTGGCTACTGAGAGGTTCTCTCTGGAATTTAGACTGGGGGACAGAGAGAACACTGGCTACTGATAGGTTCTCTCTGGAATTTAGACTGGGGGACAGAGAGAACACTGGCTACTGAGAGGTTCTCTCTGGAATTTAGACTGGGGGACAGAGAGAACACTGGTTACTGAGAGGTTCTCTCTGGAATTTAGACTGGGGGACAGAGAGAACACTGGCTACTGAGAGGTTCTCTCTGGAATTTAGACTGGGGGACAGAGAGAACACTGGTTACTGAGAGGTTCTCTCTGGAATTTAGACTGGGGGACAGAGAGAACACTGGCTACTGAGAGGTTCTCTCTGTCTGGAATTTAGACTGGGGGACAGAGAGAACACTGGCTACTGAGAGGTTCTCTCTGGAATTTAGACTGGGGGACAGAGAGAACACTGGCTACTGAGAGGTTCTCTCTGTCTGGAATTTAGACTGGGGGACAGAGAGAACACTGGCTACTGAGAGGTTCTCTCTGGAATTTAGACTGGGGGACAGAGAGAACACTGGCTACTGAGAGGTTCTCTCTGGAATTTAGACTGGGGGACAGAGAGAACACTGGCTACTGAGAGGTTCTCTCTGGAATTTAGACTGGGGGACAGAGAGAACACTGGCTACTGAGAGGTTCTCTCTGGAATTTAGACTGGGGGACAGAGAGAAGGAGAGCGAGAAAGATACAGAAAGAGAAGAGAGAGAGAGAGAGAGACTAGTTCAACTTCAGAGGATAGTGGAATCAAAAGAAGGATAATTTTTACATCCGCGGTTAATGTTCCAATCATAATCTAATCAATTCCAATCCTTTTCTTCAAAGGGCACACACCCTTCTCTCCCACCTCTTTGGATGAATCATGTTGTCTGGAACACTTGAGGAAAATGAGAATGGGTTGGGCGGTACAGTAGGGACTATGTGGTACTCCGGGGCTCTGTGGTGATGGTGTAATGTAGCTAGTAGCTACTGTTGCTGAAACACACTGGGCCAGTTTCCCAGACACAGATTCAGCCTGTAGTCCTGGACTAAAAAGCATGCTCAGTGGAGATTATCTAGGATTCTCCGCCCCACTGTGTTGATCACAGTAATAATGTACCCTCTCACCTGTCTCTGTGTGGCAGAACTCTGGAGAGAAGGAGATGTCATCAATGGCCACGTATCCTCCACGGGCACTGTTAAAGGCTACTTCATAAACCACCTGGAAAACACAGACACAACCACGATATAACCAATAGATGATCAGAAGATAACCATACAGTGTAAACTCAACAGTTAGCTCATCAACAGTTAGCTCAACGGTTAGCACAACAGTTAGCGCAATAAATAGCTCATCAACAGTTAGCTCATCAACAGTTAGCTCATCAACAGTTAGCTCAACAGTTAGCTCAACAGTTAGCTCAACAGTTAGCGCAATAAATAGCTCATCAACAGTTCGCTCATCAACAGTTAGCTCATCAACAGTTAGCTCATCAACAGTTAGCTTATCAACAGTTAGCTCAACAGTTAGCTCAACAGTTAGCGCAATAAATAGCTCATCAACAGTTCGCTCATCAACAGTTAGCGCAATAAATAGCTCATCAACAGTTAGCTCATCAACAGTTAGCTCATCAACAGTTAGCTCAACAGTTAGCTCAACAGTTAGCTCAACAGTTAGCGCAATAAATAGCTCATCAACAGTTCGCTCATCAACAGTTAGCTCATCAACAGTTAGCTCATCAACAGTTAGCTTATCAACAGTTAGCTCAACAGTTAGCTCAACAGTTAGCGCAATAAATAGCTCATCAACAGTTCGCTCATCAACAGTTAGCTCATCAACAGTTAGCTCATCAACAGTTAGCTCATCAACAGTTAGCTCATCAACAGTTCGCTCATCAACAGTTCGCTCATCAACAGTTAGCCAGATGCCACACTAAAACGACCAGACTTGTCCAACAGAACTTCATTTAAAACATGCCTCTCAGGTCAATGGAGCTTTTATCAATTATAAATGTAAGTCCTATTCAAAACCTTCAATGAGTTGACTGTAATGGTAAAGACATTGTATTATGTTATGTAACAGAACAGAGCAGCTCTCTTGGGGCGGCAGTGTAGTCTAGTGGTTAGAGCGTTGGGCTAGTAACCGGAAGGCCTGGTTAAATTAAAAAAAGGTACAAATTGGTAACAGTAGCACTGGCTGGTGTAGAGTTACCTCTAGTTACCTGAGACTTCTTTATACTGGAATTGAATACATACACATTAGTAGAGACATTTTTTGTTGTTGCTGTGGAACCCCCCAAAAAAGCCATATTACAACCTATGTGTCGTGATTATTGCGTTATTTGCTCTATAACCTGTTCGTTCATATGCCTTGCAACAGTGATATATAGGCTTAAAGGCCGAGACAATATGAAGACTCAGTGGCAGAATAAATTCAACCACACCTTTGTTTCATCACAAAACCGGAGAGGAACAAAGTATATTGCATGTAACAAACAGTTACATGAACTTCAGCATGGTCGAGGAAATTAATGTTTCCAAACATTTTTGGGCCGCTAAACAATTTTTGATTTAGAACCACAGAAAGTTATCGCAAGTCGTAGAGAAAACAGGAGCTGCCTCCACTATTCCATCAGCATTTCAACATCATTAACTCACCTCTGCTTAGTCTAATACAGCGACAGCTAAAAGATACCAAAAACGATTTAGTCCAATCAACGTAAGCTAAATATGACGAGGCTGTCCATGGTTCTGATTTCTGTGTGTGTGCGTGTGTGTTCGTGTAAGTAAGAAAAATAGTTGAAAACGCCAATGCCATCCTCCTCTCTTTCGTGTTGACGAAATGGTCGATCACTCTGTCATACAGTACATGTTTCTATTTTTTGTCGTCCTAGGCTACCTGGCTAAATTGCTTGCTCGCTATCCTAACTTCCTTTCATGGACAAAGTTAGCTAGTTAACATTAGCCTTCTACATCTAGCTACATATTGAACTTCCATCCTCTCAGGTCTCTCAGGGGCACAACGTATTAATTAATGGTTGGATCAGAATTAACGTTAGAATCACCGTTATAATCATTGTACGGAGAATTAAGTAAAACCACAAGTCCAAATCCCTATCTCCATCCATGGCTAATTTATAGGAAAGGGCCAATTTTAGCTAGCTAGCTAGCCAACGGAGGACGTCAACACAACGAGATGCAACAATTCAAGTTGTTTCTGTCAATGACGCCCGCTCTCGATGCAATTTGTTAGGAAGGAAGCCAAATCCAAACTGTCTTTCCATGACACTTTTTTTTGGTGCGCCATGACCATTCACAGTTGAGCTCACTCAGTTTACATGAAAGCTGATTGGCTACTATTTCATACTTGTTTTAATCAAGGGAGGTCAAATACTCGCTGGCTTCTCTTGCAATCAATGCTACGGCTGGCAATAATGTCATACTGATTTGGAACAGACAGCATCAGATACTGTAGATGGCCTACACTTATAGAGAGGGGCGCTGTTTCGCTCACTCAGATACTTTCTCCGGTGAGATACTGTACATTCAGCATCTTGTGAATTGAAGGAAAAATTATGGAACACAAAGAGACCGAAGATAAATTATTATTATTTTTATTTTTTCTTGGTCAATCTTTTGGGGAAGCCTGGCTTCTCTTGGTATCCATAAATACATGCCAATGTAAGAATATGTCAAAGATAAACACAGAGACAGAGTGCGAGAGGTCAAGAAGTCAATAGAATTAACCATCAATGGAAATAGTGGATTTCTGTAAAAGGGAATTATTGATAAACGGGTCAGAGACATGGGAGGAATTTGTCTATACAGTGAGCCTAAAATAGGATACTTGTTATTTGGTCATTGGCCCAGTTGTACTGCAAGGACTTCTAATTGGTCAACCACAGGCTAGGGCTGGGTTATAAAACTAAAATGTAATTAAAAAGACTTTAAAGACATAAAACAAACAGCTCCAGTCTTCAGTCCCCAATGTAAATCAATATTATGTTAAAAAAAAAATATTACATCTAAATTCTATGAAAAATTGACATACCGTGCCTTTCGGAAAGTATTCAGACACCTTGACTTTTTCAACATTTTGTTACATTACAGCCTTATTCGAAAATGGATTAAAGAAAAAAATGTCCTCAGCAAACTACACAAAATACCCCATAAAGACAAAGCAAAAACAGGTTTTAGAAATTTTTGCACATTTATAAAATAAAAAAAACGGAAATACCTTATTTCCATAACTATTCAGACCATTTCCTATGAGACTTGCAATTGACCTCAGGTGCATCCTGTTTCCATTGATCATCCTTGAGATGTGTCTATAACTTGATTGGAGTCCTTCTGTGGTCAATTCAATTGATTGGACATGATTTGGAAAGGCAGACACCTGTCTATATAAGGTCCCACTGTTGACAGTGCATGTCAGAGCAAAAACCATGTCATGAGGTTGAAGGAATTTTCCGTAGAGCTCCGAGACAGGATTGTGTCGAGGCACATATCTGGGGAAGGGTACCAAAACATTTCTGCAGCATTGAAGGTCCCCAAAAACACAGTGGCCTCCATCATTTTTAAATGAAAGAAGTTTGGAACCACCAAGACTCTTCCCAGAGCTGGCCTCCCTGCCAAACTGAGCAATCGGGGGAGAAGGGCCTTGGTCAGGGAGGTGACCGGGAACCCGATGGTCACTCTGACAGAGCTCCAGAGTTCCTCTGTGGAGATGGGAGAACCTTCCAGAAGGACAACCATCTCTGCAGTACTCCACCAATCAGACCTTTATGGTAGGGTGGCCAGACGGAAGCCACTCCTCAGTAAAAGGCACGGCAGCACGCTTGGAGTTTGCCAAAAGGCACCTAAAGACTCTCAGACCATGAGAAACAATATTCTCTGGTCTGATGAAATCAAGATTGAACACTTTGGCCTGAATGCCAAGCGTCTCATCTGGAGGAAACCTGGCACCATCCCTACGGTGAAGCACGGTGGGGGCAGCATCATGGTGTGGGGATGTTTTTCAGCGGCAGGGACTGGGAGACTAGTCAGGATCGAGGCAAAGATGAACGGAGCAAAGTACAGAGAGATCCTTGATGAAAACCTGCTCCAGAACACTCAGACTGGTTCAAATTGTATTTATCACCGAATACAACAGGAAATGCTTACTTACAAGACCTTAACCAACAATGCAGTTAAGAAAATACCTACAAAGAAGTAAGAGACAAGAATAGCAAATAATTAAAGAGCAGCAGCATATAACAATGGCGGGGCTATACACAGGGAGTACCGGTACAGAGTAAATGCTCTGGGGAACCGGTGTCGAGGTAATTGAGGTAATATGCACATGTAGGTTATTAAAGTGACTATGCATAGATAATAATAGAGAGTAGCAGCAGCGTAGAAGGGGGAGGGGGCAATGCAAATAGTCTGGGTGGCCATTTGATAAGCTGTTCAGGAGTCTGTTTAGAAGCCTCTTGAACCTAGACTTGGCGCTCCAGTACCGTTTGCTGTGCGGTAGCAGAGAGAACAGTCTATGACTAAGGTGGCTGGAGTCTAGAGACATTTTTAGGGCCTTTCTCTGACACCCCCTGGTATAGAGGTCCTGGATGGCAGGAAGCTTGGCCCCGGTGATGTACTGGGCCATACGCACTACCCTCTGTAGTGTCTTGCGGTCGGAGGCCGAGCAGTTGCCATACCAGGCAGTGATGCATCTTTATTTATTTTATTTTTTTATTTTTTTATTTTATCTTTATTTAACCAGGCAAGTCAGTTAAGAACAAATTCTTATTTTCAATGACGGCCTGGGAACAGTGGGTTAACTGCCTGTTCAGGGGCAGAACGACAGATTTGTACCTTGTCAGCTCGGGGGTTTGAACTTGCAA
Source organism: Oncorhynchus keta (assembly GCF_023373465.1). Lineage (NCBI taxonomy): Eukaryota > Metazoa > Chordata > Actinopteri > Salmoniformes > Salmonidae > Oncorhynchus > Oncorhynchus keta. The sequence goes on along the minus strand of NC_068445.1, from coordinate 39,698,768 downwards.
CCTTCCGGTTACTAGTCCAACGCTCTAACCACTAACGCACTAACCACTGAGAGAGCTTTGTACGTGTCTCTGTGTGTGGAGTAATGGTGGGCTAGAATTTTTTTCCCTCTGGTTGCACATTTAACATGCTGATAGATAAAACTGATTTTAGTTTCCCTGCATTAAATTCCCGACCACTAGGAGCGCTGCCTCTGGATGAACGATTTCCTGTATACAGCTCATTGAGTGCGGTTTTAGTGCCAGCATCGGTCTGTGGTGGTATGTAAACATCTACAAAAAATACAAATGAAAACTCTCTAGGTAGATAGTGTGGTCTACAGCTTATCATGAGGTACTCTGGGGAGCAAAACATTGAGACTTCCTTAGAAATCGTGCACCAGCTGTTGTTTACATATAGTTAAAGTCGGAAGTTACATAAACTTAGGTTGGAGTCATTCAAACTCGTTTTACAACCACTACACAAATTTCTTGTTAACAAACTATAGTTTTGGCAAGTCGGTTAGGACATATACTTTGTGCATGACAGAAGTAATTTTTCAAACAACTGTTTACAGACAAATTATTTCACTTATAACTCACTGTATCACAATTCCAGTGGGTCAGAAGTTTACATACACTAAGTTGACTGCCTTTAAACAGCTTGGAAAATTCTAGAAAACGATGTCATGGCTTTAGAAGCTTCTGACAGGTTAATAGAGATCATTTGAGTCAATTGGAGGTGTACCTGTGGATGTATTTAAAGGATTACCTTCAAACTTAGTGCCTCTGTGGGTGACATCATGGGAAATCTAAAGAAATCAGCCAAGACCTCAGAAAAAAACCTCCACAAGTCTGGTTCATCCTTGGGAGCAATTGCCAAACGCCTGAAGGTACCACGTTCATCTGTACAAACAATAGTACGCAAGTATAAACACCATGGGACCATGCAGCCGTCATACCGGTCAGGAAGGAGATGCGTTCTGTTTCCTAGAGATGAACGTACTTTGGTGCGAAAAGTGCAAATCAATCCCAGAACAACAGCAAAGGACATTGTGAAGATGCTGGAGGAAACAGGTACAAAAGTATCTATACCCACAGTAAAACGAGTCCTATATCGGTATAAACTGAAAGACCACTCAGCAAGAAAGAAGCCACTGCTCCAAAACCGCCTTAAAAAAGCCAGACTACGGTTTGCAACTGCACATGGGGACAAAGATCGTATCGCTTCCAAGCTGTTTAAAGGCAGTCAACTTAGTGTTTGGCCACAATGACCATTGTTATGTTTGAAGGAAAAAGGGGGAGGCTTGCAAGCCGAAGAGCACCATCACAACCGTGAAGCACAGGGGTGGCAGCATCATGTTTTGGGGGTGCTTTGCTGCAGGAGGGACAGGTGCACTTCACAAAATAGATGACATTGTGAGGAAGGAAAAAAATGTGGATATATTGATGCAACATCTCAAGAAATCAGTCAGGAAGTTAAAGCTTGGTCGCAAATGGTTCTTCCAAATGGACAATGACCCCAAGCATACTTCCAAAGTTGTGGCAAAATGGCTTAACAACAAAGTCAAGGTATTGGAGTGGCCATCACAAACCCCTGAACTCAATCCCATATAAAAGTTGTGGCCAGAACTGAAAAAGTGTGTGCGAGCAAGGAGGCCTACGAACCTGACTCAGTTACACCAACTCTGTCAGGAGGAATGGGCCAAAATTCACCCAACTTATTGTGGGAAGCTTGTGGAAGGCGACCCAAAATGTTGACCCAAGTTAAACAAATTAAAGGCAATGCTACCAAATACGAATTGAGTGTATGTAAACTTCTGACCCACTGGGAATGTGGGGAAAGAAATAAAAGCTAAAATAAATCACTCTCTACTATTATTCTGACATTTCACATTCTTAATCACATTTGTGATACTAACTGACCTAAGACAGGGAATGTTTCCTAGGATGAAATGTTAGGAATTGTGAAAAACGGAGTTTAAATGTATTTGGCTAAGGTGTATGTAAACTTCCAACTTCAACTGTATATGCATAGGTCCATGCCATGTGTCTTTACCAGAGGCTGCTGTTCTATCCTGCCGATAGAGTGTATAACCTGCCAGCTGTATGTTCTTAATGTCGTGGTTCAGCCACGACTAGGTGAAACATAAGATAATACTGTGTTTAATGTCCCGTTTTTAGGATATACCTGCTTTCAGTTTATCCCATTTATTTCCCAGAGATTGAACATCAGCTAGCACTACGGAAGGCAGATGCAGATTAGCCACTCGTCCCCTGATCCTCACAAGACACCCTGATCTTTCCTGCAAAATCTCAATGTCCTTCTCCAGTCGATTGACGGGGATCTGGGCCTGGTCGGGTGTCTGTAGTATCTCCCTCCTCTCCGACCCATTGAAGAAAACCTGTTCTTCTAATCTGAGGTGAGTAATCACAGTTCTGATGTCCAGAAGCTATTTTCGGTCATAAGAGACGGTAGTAGCAACACTATGTACAAAACAATTTACGAACAAAGTGAAAAAACAAACAAAATAGCACGTTGGATAAGAGCCAATAAGACGGTAGCCCTCCCCTCTGGCGTCATCTGGCGTCATCTTGACACGACAACGACCCTAAGCACACAGCCAAGACAACGCAGGAGTGGCTACGGGACAAGTCTCTGAATGTCCTTGAGTGGCCCAGCCAGAGCCTGGATTTGAACCCCATCAAACATCTCTGGAGAGACCTGAAAATAGCTGTGCAGCAACGCTCCCCATCCAACCTGACAGAGCTTAAGAGGATCTCAACTCCCCAAATACAGTTGTGCCAAGCTTGTAACATCAAACCCAAGAAGCTGTGATGCTTTAATTGCTGCCAAAGGTGCTTCAACAAAGTATGGAGTTAAGAGTCTATGTAAATGTAATATATATATATATTTATTTATTTTTTACATACATTTCTAAAAACCTGTTTTTGCTTTTACATTGTGGGGTATTGTGTGTAGATTGATATGGAAAAAGTCAAGGGGTCTGAATACTTTCGGAATGCACTTCACTTTACAACAGAATCTGACAGGAAGTCACCAGTCTGCTATAAGATACATTATAACATTACAGCAGCAACGGAGATCGAGACCAAACATTTCCTGTCTTTTCAATCTATTCTCTTCCAACAAGAGATTCATAGGAGAGGAGGTGAAGGGGGAGGGCTGTCTGTGTGAAATGTGGTTGAGAAGGGGAAGGAGGAAGAGAGGAGGAGGAGGAGAAGGGGGAGGAGGAAGAGAGGAGGAGAAGGGGGAGGGTTGTCTGTGTGAAATGTGGTTGAGAAGGGGGAGGAGGATGAGAGGAGGAGGAGGAGAAGGGGGAGGAGGAAGAGAGGAGGAGGAGGAGAGGAGAGGAGGAGAAGGGGGAGGGCTGTCTGTGTGAAATGTGGTTGAGAAGGGGGAGGAGGAAGAGAAGAGGAGGAGAGGAAAAGGGGGAGGAGGAAGAGAGGAGAGGGAGGAGAGGAGAGGGAGGACTAGGAGGAGAGGAGAAAGAGGAGAAGGGGAGGAGGAAGAGAGGAGGAGCAGAGGAGGAGAAGGGGAGGACTGGGAGGAGGAGAAGGGGGAGGACTAGGAGGTGGAGGAGAGGAGAAGGAGAGAAGGGGGAGGACTAGGAGAAGGAGAAGTGGGAGGATTAGGAGGAGGAGGAGGAGGAGAAGAGTCATACAAACTCCTCCCTGGATCTTCTTTCTGGTGTTCTACCCTTGAAGGAACACAACTCAGTCTCTGGCGCTATGACAACAGTAATTAATAACACCCTTCTCCCTTCTGGCTATTTATATCTGTCCAGAGAATCCACAGGGAAGAATACTGCACAGACCAAAGATCTCTAGTGTGTGTGTGTGTGTGTCTGCCTGCATGCTTGTGTCTGTCTGTCTGTCCTTGCACTCTGACCCTTGAACTCTAAGGTGTGTAGGGCCAGTACTGACCTCCAGGCATGTGTTTGTTTGTCAAGCAGGTGTGGTGTACTACCTGTACTGACCTCCAGGGGGTGTGGGGCCTTAATATCCACGTTGACCAGCCTCCAGGAAGTTGTAGCATAGACCTCAGGCCTCCAGATCTCCTCGTAGTGTCCCAGCGTGTCTCTAGTGAACACTGAGAAGATGTTCCCTCTCTCCTGGTCCCGCTGGTAGTAGAACGACAGGCAGCCTGACACCGGGGTGGTCGTCATGGGAGACGTCAGCTTGGCCACTTCCTGGAACCGCTTGGCATAGACTGAGTCCACATACATGTAGTGACCTGGAGAGAGATGAGAAAGGTGAGAGAGGTCAGAGAGATGAGGTGTAGAAACATGACAGCAATATTGGGTTATCGTATTGTATAGAACAAAAACTAGTAAACATACACCAATGAACAGAACACACTCAGGTCAGGCCCCTGGGGTGATCTTTGTCTGTGTATACCTCTCTGGTTGTTCATGGTGTGTGTGTGGTGTGTGTGTGTGTGTGTGTGTGGCTGTTCATGGTGTGTGTGGCTGTTCATGTGTGTGTGTCTATGTTGTGTGTGTGTGTGTGTGTGTGTGTGTGTGTGTGTATACCTCTCTGGTTGTTCATCATGTGTGTGTGTGTGTGTACCTCTCTGGTTGTTCATGGTGTGTGTGTGTATACCTCTCTGGCTGTTCATGGTGTGTGTGTGTACCTCTCTGGTTGTTCATGGTGTGTGTGTGTGTACCTCTCTGGTTGTTCATGGTGTGTGTGTGTGTGTACCTCTCTGGTTGTTCATGGTGTGTGTGTGTGTACCTCTCTGGCTGTTCATGGTGTGTGTGTGTGTACCTCTCTGGCTGTTCATGGTGTGTGTGTGTATACCTCTCTGGCTGTTCATGGTGTGTGTGTGTGTACCTCTCTGGCTGTTCATGGTGTGTGTGTGTGTACCTCTATGGTTGTTCATGGTGTGTGTGTGTGTACCTCTCTGGCTGTTCATGGTGTGTGTGTGTACCTCTCTGGCTGTTCATGGTGTGTGTGTGTACCTCTCTGGCTGTTCATGGTGTGTGTGTGTATACCTCTCTGGCTGTTCATGGTGTGTGTGTGTGTGTATACCTCTCTGGCTGTTCATGGTGTGTGTGTGTGTACCTCTCTGGCTGTTCATGGTGTGTGTGTGTATACCTCTGTTCTGGTTGTTCATGGTGTGTGTGTGTGTGTACCTCTCTGGCTGCTGTTCATGGTGTGTGTGTGTGTATACCTCTGGCTGTTCATGGTGTGTGTGTGTGTATCCTCTGGTTGTTCATGGTGTGTGTGTGTACCTCTCTGGCTGTTCATGGTGTGTGTGTGTGTGTGTGTGTGTGTGTGTGTGTGTGTGTGTGTGTGTGTGTGTGTGTGTGGTGTGTGTGTGTGTGTGTGTGTGTGTGTGTGTGTGTGTGTGTACCTCTCTGGTTGTTGATGGTGTGGTCATCAGGCAGGTTGGACTGGGGGTCTCTGGCTGTGACTCCCTCCAACATACCAGTTGACATTAGGGTTCCAGTGGTTACTGTAGCCACACAGGTGGTGCTCCTCAAAGTTACACTCTGACAACAACAACAAGGTGTGTGTGTGTACCTGTGTGGCTGTTCATGGTGTGTGTGTGTGTGTGTGTTCATGGTGTGTTGTTATATCTCTTGGTATGGTGTGTGTGTGTGTGTGTGTGTGTGTGTGTGTGTGTGTGTGTGTGTGTGTGTGTGTGTGTGTGTGTGTGTGTGTGTGTGTGTGTGTACCTCTATGGTTGTTCATGGTGTGTGTGCGTCATGAAATCTGCAGATGCCACGTATAAGGCATATTTTTTACTTCAATATTATGTTTTCTAAACATAAACAGACATCAACCACACGTTGTGTGGCTTAACAGTTGTCTTAACATTCTCCTACCCTGAGAACTGTTGTGAGGCTTAACAGTTGTCTTAGCATTCTCCTACCCTGAGAACTGTTGTGAGGCTTAACAGTTGTCTTAACATTCTCCTACCCTGATGACTGTTGTGAGGCTTAACAGTTGTCTTAGCATTCTCCTACCCTGATGACTGTTGTGAGGCTTAACAGTTGTCTTAGCATTCTCCTACCCTGAGGACTGTTGTGAGGCTTAACAGTTGTCTTAGCATTCTCCTACCCTGAGAACTGTTGTGAGGCTTAACAGTTGTCTTAGCATTCTCCTACCCTGAGAACTGTTGTGAGGCTTAACAGTTGTCTTAGCATTCTCCTACCCTGAGAACTGTTGTGAGGCTTAACAGTTGTCTTAGCATTCTCCTACCCTGGGAACTGACCTATGCAGTAGCCAGGCACGATGTGAATTTCGAAGATCGCCACACTGTTGCCTGCTTCCTCACTGGGTCGACCCTCCAGCAAAAGCTAGGACAAACAGAGAGATCGAAAGAGAACGAGAAAAGGGGGGAGGGGAAATGGTGGAGGAAGAGAACAAAAACAAATAAGCCATTATATCAGACACTGTTTATGAAGTTTAGTTTTCAGTAAAACGTCTCCATCTCCACTCTAAAAGCAATCAAACCCTAACAGATTATGTCCCCTCCTACATATCCCCCTGTGGGATGGGGAGTGGAGACAGGTGTGGGATGGGGAGTGGAGACAGGTGTGGGATGGGGAGTGGAGACAGGTGAGGGATGGGGAGTGGAGACAGGTGAGGGATGGGGAGTGGAGACAGGTGAGGGATGGGGAGTGGAGACAGGTGTGGGATGGGGAGTGGAGACAGGTGGGGGATGGGGAGTGGAGACAGGTGTTCATGGGGGAGTGGAGACAGGTGTGGGATGGGGTGTGTGAGACAGGTGTGGGATGGGGTGTGGAGACCTCAGGCTGTGAGGGATGGGGAGTGGAGTTCAGGTGAGGGATGGGGAGTGGAGACAGGTGGGGATGGGGAGTGGAGACAGGTGTTCATGGGGTGTGGAGACAGGTGTGAGATGGGGAGTGGAGACAGGTGTGGGATGGGGAGTGGAGACAGGTGTGGATGGGGAGTGGAGACAGGTGAGGGATGGGGACCTGGAGACAGGTGTGAGATGGGGAGTGGAGACAGGTGTGAGATGGGGAGTGGAGACAGGTGTGGGGAGATGGGGAGTGGAGACAGGTGAGGGATGGGGAGTGGAGACAGGTGAGGGATGGGGTGTGTGAGACAGGTGTGAGATGGGGTGTGAGACAGGTGTGAGATGGGGAGTGGAGACAGGTGAGAGATGGGGGGAGTGGAGACAGGGATGTGGGGAGGATGGGGAGTGGAGACAGGTGAGGGATGGGGAGTGGAGACAGGTGAGGGATGGGGAGTGGGAGACAGGTGAGGATGGGGAGTGGAGACAGGTGAGGGATGGGGAGTGGAGACAGGTGAGGATGGGGAGTGGAGACAGGTGAGACATGAGGAGTGGAGACAGGTGAGGGATGGGGAGTGGAGACAGGTGAGGGATGGGGACAACAACAACAGACAGGTGAGGGATGGGGAGTGGAGAAAGGTGAGGGATGGGGATAAGATATTTTGAGGGATGGGGATTATGTTTTCTAAACAGGTGAGGGATGGGGAGTGGAGACAGGTGTGGGATTCTCCTACCCTGAGAAGGTGAGGGATGAGGAGTGGAACAGGTGAGGGATTCTCCTACCCTGAGACTGGTGAGGGATGGGGAGTGGAGACAGGTGAGGAGATGGGGAGGGAGACAGGTGTCTTAGATGGGGACCCTGAGACAGGTGTGAGATGGGGAGTGGAGATTCAGGTGAGAGATGGGGAGGGAGACAGGTGTCTTAGATGGGGACCCTGGAGAGAGGTGTGAGATGGGGAGTGGAGACAGGTGTAAGATGGGAGTGGAACAGGTGAGGGATGGGGAACTGTGGAGACAGGTGAGGGATGGGAGTGAGAACAGGTGAGGAAGGGGAGTGAGACAGGTGAGGAAGGGGAACTGACAGGTGAGGATGGGGATGGAGACAGGTGAGGGATGGGGACTGGAGACAGGTGAGGTCGACCCTCCAGTGGAAAAGACAGGTGAGGGATGGGGAGAACGAGACAGGTGAGGGATGGGGAGGGAGACAGGTGAGGGATGGGGATTATAGACAGGTGAGGGATGGGGACAGGTGTGGGATGGGGAGTGGAGACAGGTGAGGGATGGGGAGTGGAGACAGGTGTGAGATGGGGAGTGGAGACAGGTGTGAGATGGGGAGTGGAGACAGGTGTGAGATGGGGAGTGGGGACAGGTGTGAGATGGGGAGTGGAGACAGGTGTGAGATGGGGAGTGGAGACAGGTGTGAGATGGGGAGTGGAGACAGGTGTGAGATGGGGAGTGGAGACAGGTGTGGGATGGGGAGTGGAGACCGGTGAGGGATGGGGACAGGTGTGGGATGGGGAGTGGAGACAGGTGTGGGATGGGGAGTGGAGACAGGTGTGAGATGGGGAGTGGAGACAGGTGTGAGATGGGGAGTGGAGACAGGTGTGAGATGGGGAGTGGAGACAGGTGTGAGATGGGGAGGGAGACAGGTGTGGATGGGGAGTGGAGACAGGTGAGGGGGATGGGGACAGGTGAGGGATGGGGAGTGGAGACAGGTGAGGGATGGGGAGTGGAGACAGGTGAGGGATGGGGAGTGGAGACAGGTGAGGGATGGGGAGTGGAGACAGGTGAGGATGGGGAGTGGAGACAGGTGGGGACAGGTGTGGATGGGGAGTGGAGACAGGTGAGGGATGGGGAGTGGAGACAGGTGTGAGATGGGGAGTGGAGACAGGTGAGATGGGGAGTGGAGACAGGTGAGGGATGGGGAGTGGAGACAGGTGTGAGATGGGGAGTGGAGACAGGTGTGAGATGGGGAGTGGAGACAGGTGTGAGATGGGGAATGGAGACAGGTGTCAGATGGGGAGTGGAGACAGGTGTGGGATGGGGAGTGGAGACCGGTGAGGGATGGGGACAGGTATGGGATGGGGAGTGGAGACAGGTGAGGGATGGGGAGTGGAGACAGGTGTGAGATGGGGAGTGGAGACAGGTGAGGGATGGGGAGTGGAGACAGGTGTGAGATGGGGAGTGGAGACAGGTGTGAGATGGGGAGTGGAGACAGGTGTGAGATGGGGAGTGGAGACAGGTGTGGGATGGGGAGTGGAGACCGGTGAGGGATGGGGACAGGTGTGGGATGGGGAGTGGAGACAGGTGAGGGATGGGGAGTGGAGACAGGTGTGAGATGGGGAGTGGAGACAGGTGTGAGATGGGGAGTGGAGACAGGTGAGGGATGGGGAGTGGAGACAGGTGAGGGATGGGGAGTGGAGACAGGTGAGGGATGGGGAGTGGAGACAGGTGTGGGATGGGGAGTGGAGACAGGTGTGGGATGGGGACAGGTGTGGGATGGGGAGTGGAGACAGGTGTGGGATGGGGAGTGGAGACAGGTGAGGGATGGGGAGTGGAGACAGGTGTGAGATGGGGAGTGGAGACAGGTGTGAGATGGGGAGTGGAGACAGGTGTAAGATGGGGAGTGGAGACAGGTGAGGGATGGGGAGTGGAGACAGGTGAGGGATGGGGAGTGGAGACAGGTGAGGGATGGGGAGTGGAGACAGGTGAGGGATGGGGAGTGGAGACAGGTGAGGGATGGGGAGTGGAGACAGGTGAGGAAGGGGAGTGGAGACAGGTGAGGGATGGGGAGTGGAGACAGGTGAGGGATGGGGAGTGGAGACAGGTGAGGGATGGGGAGTGAGACAGGTGAGGGATGGGGAGTGGAGACAGGTGAGGGATGGGGAGTGGAGACAGGTGAGGGATGGGGACAGGTGTGAGATGGGGAGTGGAGACAGGTGAGGGATGGGGAGTGGAGACAGGTGAGAGATGGGGAGTGGAGACAGGTGTGAGATGGGGAGTGGAGACAGGTGAGGGATGGGGAGTGGAGACAGGTGAGGGATGGGGAGTGGAGACAGGTGAGGGATGGGGAGTGGAGACAGGTGTGGGATGGGGAGTGGAGACAGGTGGGATGGGGAGTGGAGACAGGTGTGGGATGGGGAGTGGAGACAGGTGTGGGATGGGGAGTGGAGACAGGTGAGGGATGGGGAGTGGAGACAGGTGAGGGATGGGGAGTGGAGACAGGTGTGAGATGGGGAGTGGAGACAGGTGTAAGATGGGGAGTGGAGACAGGTGAGGGATGGGGAGTGGAGACAGGTGAGGGATGGGGAGTGGAGACAGGTGAGGGATGGGGTGGAGACAGGTGAGGGATGGGGAGTGAGGGATGGATGGGGAGTGGAGACAGGTGAGGGATGGGGAGTGGAGACAGGTGAGGGATGGGGAGTGGAGACAGGTGAGGGATGGGGAGTGGAGACAGGTGAGGGATGGGGAGTGGAGACAGGTGAGGGATGGGGAGTGGAGACAGGTGAGGGATGGGGAGTGGAGACAGGTGAGGGATGGGGACAGGTGTGGGATGGGGAGTGGAGACAGGTGTGAGATGGGGAGTGGAGACAGGTGTGAGATGGGGAGTGGAGACAGGTGTGAGATGGGGAGTGGAGACAGGTGTGAGATGGGGAGTGGAGACAGGTGTGAGATGGGGAGTGGAGACAGGTGTGAGATGGGGAATGGAGACAGGTGTGAGATGGGGAGTGGAGACAGGTGTGGGATGGGGAGTGGAGACCGGTGAGGGATGGGGACAGGTGTGTGGATGGGGAGTGGAGACAGGTGTGGGATGGGGAGTGGAGACAGGTGTGAGATGGGGAGTGGAGACAGGTGAGGGATGGGGAGTGGAGACAGGTGTGGGATGGGGAGTGGAGACAGGTGAGGGATGGGGAGTGGAGACAGGTGTGGGATGGGGAGTGGAGACAGGTGTGGGATGGGGAGTGGAGACAGGTGTGGGATGGGGACAGGTGTGGGATGGGGTGTGGAGACAGGTGTGGGATGGGGAGTGGAGACAGGTGAGGGATGGGGAGTGGAGACAGGTGTGAGATGGGGAGTGGAGACAGGTGTGAGATGGGGAGTGGAGACAGGTGTAAGATGGGGAGTGGAGACAGGTGAGGATGGGGAGTGGAGACAGGTGAGGGATGGGGAGTGGAGACAGGTGAGGGATGGGGAGTGGAGACAGGTGAGGGATGGGGAGTGGAGACAGGGATGAGGATGGGGAGTGGAGACAGATGAGGGAAGGGGAGTGGAGACAGGTGAGATGGGGAGTGGAGACAGGTGAGGGATGGGGAGTGGAGACAGGTGAGGGATGGGGAGTGGAGACAGGTGAGGGATGGGGAGTGGAGACAGGTGAGGATGGGGAGTGGAGACAGGTGAGGGATGGGGAGTGGAGACAGGTGAGGGATGGGGACAGGTGTGAGATGGGGAGTGGAGACAGGTGAGGGATGGGGAGTGGAGACAGGTGTGAGATGGGGAGTGGAGACAGGTGTGAGATGGGGAGTGGAGACAGGTGAGGGATGAGGAGTGGAGACAGGTGAGGGATGGGGAGTGGAGACAGGTGAGGGATGGGGAGTGGAGACAGGTGTGGGATGGGGAGTGGAGACAGGTGTGGGATGGGGACAGGTGTGGGATGGGGAGTGGAGACAGGTGTGGGATGGGGAGTGGAGACAGGTGAGGGATGGGGAGTGGAGACAGGTGTGAGATGGGGAGTGGAGACAGGTGTGAGATGGGGAGTGGAGACAGGTGTAAGATGTGGAGTGGAGACAGGTGAGGGATGTGGAGTGGAGACAGGTGAGGGATGGGGAGTGGAGACAGGTGAGGGATGGGGAGTGGAGACAGGTGAGGGATGGGGAGTGGAGACAGGTGAGGGATGGGGAGTGGAGACAGGTGAGGGAAGGGGAGTGGAGACAGGTGAGGGATGGGGAGTGGAGACAGGTGAGGGATGGGGAGTGGAGACAGGTGAGGGATGGGGAGTGGAGACAGGTGAGGGATGGGGAGTGGAGACAGGTGAGGGATGGGGAGTGGAGACAGGTGAGGGATGGGGACAGGTGTGGGATGGGGAGTGGAAACAGGTGTGAGATGGGGAGTGGAGACAGGTGTGAGATGGGGAGTGGAGACAGGTGTGAGATGGGGAGTGGAGACAGGTGTGAGATGGGGAGTGGAGACAGGTGTGAGATGGGGAGTGGAGACAGGTGTGAGATGGGGAATGGAGACAGGTGTGAGATGGGGAGTGGAGACAGGTGTGGGATGGGGAGTGGAGACCGGTGAGGGATGGGGACAGGTGTGGGATGGGGAGTGGAGACAGGTGAGGGATGGGGAGTGGAGACAGGTGTGAGATGGGGAGTGGAGACAGGTGAGGGATGGGGAGTGGAGACAGGTGTGAGATGGGGAGTGGAGACAGGTGTGAGATGGGGAGTGGAGACAGGTGTGAGATGGGGAGTGGAGACAGGTGTGAGATGGGGAGTGGAGACAGGTGTGAGATGGGGAGTGGAGACAGGTGTGAGATGGGGAATGGAGACAGGTGTGAGATGGGGAGTGGAGACAGGTGTGGGATGGGGAGTGGAGACCGGTGAGGGATGGGGACAGGTGTGGGATGGGGAGTGGAGACAGGTGAGGGATGGGGAGTGGAGACAGGTGTGAGATGGGGAGTGGAGACAGGTGAGGGATGGGGAGTGGAGACAGGTGTGAGATGGGGAGTGGAGACAGGTGTGAGATGGGGAGTGGAGACAGGTGTGAGATGGGGAGTGGAGACAGGTGTGAGATGGGGAGTGGAGACAGGTGTGGGATGGGGAGTGGAGACCGGTGAGGGATGGGGACAGGTGTGGGATGGGGAGTGGAGACAGGTGAGGGATGGGGAGTGGAGACAGGTGAGGGATGGGGAGTTGAGACAGGTGAGGGATGGGGAGTGGAGACAGGTGAGGGATGGGGAGTGGAGACAGGTGAGGGATGGGGAGTGGAGACAGGTGAGGGATGGGGACAGGTGTGGGATGGGGAGTGGAGACAGGTGAGGGATGGGGAGTGGAGACAGGTGTGAGATGGGGAGTGGAGACAGGTGTGAGATGGGGAGTGGAGACAGGTGTGAGATGGGGAGTGGAGACAGGTGTGAGATGGGGAATGGAGACAGGTGTGAGATGGGGAGTTGAGACAGGTGAGGGATGGGGAGTGGAGACAGGTGTGAGATGGGGAGTGGAGACAGGTGTGAGATGGGGAGTGGAGACAGGTGTGAGATGGGGAATGGAGACAGATGTGAGATGGGGAGTGGAGACAGGTGTGGGATGGGGAGTGGAGACCGGTGAGGGATGGGGACAGGTGTGGGATGGGGATTGGAGACAGGTGAGGGATGGGGAGTGGAGACAGGTGTGAGATGGGGAGTGGAGACAGGTGAGGGATGGGGAGTGGAGACAGGTGTGAGATGGGGAGTGGAGACAGGTGTGAGATGGGGAGTGGAGACAGGTGTGAGATGGGGAGTGGAGACAGGTGTGAGATGGGGAGTGGAGACAGGTGTGGGATGGGGAGTGGAGACCGGTGAGGGATGGGGACAGGTGTGGGATGGGGAGTGGAGACAGGTGAGGGATGGGGAGTGGAGACAGGTGTGAGATGGGGAGTGGAGACAGGTGTGAGATGGGGAGTGGAGACAGGTGTGAGATGGGGAGTGGAGACAGGTGAGGGATGGGGAGTGGAGACAGGTGAGGGATGGGGAGTGGAGACAGGTGTGAGATGGGGAGTGGAGACAGGTGAGGGATGGGGAGTGGAGACAGGTGAGGGATGGGGAGTGGAGACAGGTGTGAGATGGGGAGTGGAGACAGGTGAGGGATGGGGAGTGGAGACAGGTGAGGGATGGGGAGTGGAGACAGGTGAGGGATGGGGAGTGGAGACAGGTGTGGGATGGGGAGTGGAGACAGGTGTGGGATGGGGACAGGTGTGGGATGGGGAGTGGAGACAGGTGTGGGATGGGGAGTGGAGACAGGTGAGGGATGGGGAGTGGAGACAGGTGAGGGATGGGGAGTGGAGACAGGTGAGGGATGGGGAGTGGAGACAGGTGAGGGATGGGGAGTGGAGACAGGTGAGGGATGGGGAGTGGAGACAGGTGAGAGATATATCCAGTTATAGGTTATAGAGGCTGAATCCCAGTTATAGAATATAGAGCCTGAACCCCAGTTATAGGATATAGAGTCTGAATCCCAGTTATAGAATAGAGTCTGAACCCCAGTTATAGAATATAGAGTCTGAACCCCAGTTATAGAATATAGAGGCTGAAACCCAGTTATAGAATATAGAGGCTGAACCCCAATAATAGAATATAGAGGCTGAACCCCAGTTATAGAATATAGAGAATGAAACCCAGTTATAGAATATAGAGGCTGAACCCCAGTTATAGAATATAGAGGCTTAACCTCAGCTTTAGAATATAGAGGCTTAACCTCAGCTTTAGAATATAGAGGCTGAACCTCAGCTTTAGAATATAAAGGCTGAACCTCAGCATTAGAATATAGAGACTGAACCTCAGCATTAGAATATAGAGACTGAGCCTCAGCATTAGAATATAGAGGCTGAATCTCAGCATTAGAATATAGAGGCTGAACCCCAGATATATAATATAAAGCCTGAACCCCAGTATTTTAATATAGAGGCTGAACCCCAGATATAGAATATAGAGGCTGAACCCCAGTTATATAATATAAAGCCTGAACCCCAGTATTTTAATATAGAGGCTGAACCCAGTTATATAATATAGAGGCTGAACCGAGTTATATAATATAGAGGCTGAACCCCAGATATAGAATATAGAGGCTGAACCCCAGTTATATAATATAAAGCCTGAACCCCAGTATTTTAATATAGAGGCTGAACCCCAGATATAGAATATAGAGGCTGAACCCCAGTTATATAATATAGAGGCTGAACTGCAGTTATATAATATAGAGGCTGAACCCCAGATATATAATATAGAGGCTGAACCCCAGTTATAGAATATAGAGGGTGGGTGTTTTGGGGTGTATTCTGCAAGCTTACCTGCTAGGTGTGCGTGTGTGTGCGTGCGTGCGTGGGTACCTGGTATGCGTTGGAGGTGTTTCTCAGGTCAATGCTTGCGATGAGCCAGCTGTCCGAGGGCTTGTCTGCGCTCCACAGTGTGTAGTCAAAGTTGTCTCCGTCCGGTCTGAGGTGCAGCTGCAGGGAGCCGTCTCCAGTAATCTGGTACACCAGCCTCAGACAGCTCCAGTCCAGCAGCTCTAACACTGGGCTCACCAGGACAGCCTTCTCCCTCCCGTCGATGAAGGATGAGTCTGCCGTGATGAAACGCCCTGTGAAGAATGACAAAGGAATAAATAAATAGTGTAGCTTGATATTGAAGTCGTAAATCATTACTTAATATTATCAAAATATTCAAAATATTTTGGTTTGATACAGAGTCAAAAGGGGATATTACTCTGCTGAGGATGTAGGGGAGGAGAGTGTGTGTGTGTGTGTGTGTGTGTGTGTGTGTGTGTGTGTGTGTGTGTGTGTGTGTGTGTGTGTGTGTGTGTGTGTGTGTGTGTGTGTGTGTGTGTGTGTGTGTGTGTGTGTGTGTGTGTGTGTGTGTGTGTGTGTGTGTGTGTGTGAGGTCATGTTGTGTAGTTATACAGTGCATCACCTAGTCTAAACAAAAAGTCAAAAATACCATACAAGCACACCAAAACCTGACATCAGCATACGAAAGAAGCTGACTTCAATCAGAGAGTTAATCAGATCAAATCAGCCATTAAACTCATACAGCATCAAGGACATGGAGTCAAAAACATAAAACTGTTGGTCACCAAACCAAGGAGGACGATGGGAGAAAAAAACCTCTCTGTGCAAAGGGAAAAAGGAGGTCTGACAAAAACCAAAGCAATAGAGTCTGGAAACAACAAAAACTTAATGACCCTTAGTCACCTTTTCCCCTGCACTGCACCGTGGGTGGTAGGGAGGGAGAGAGGAACGAGAGAGAGACCACAGATATGATTCAAATCCCATGGCTTAGGATGAAAAATCATCCTCTTTTTTAAACTGTTTAAAGACAGCTAATAGATAACAAGATAAATCTGGCCGGAGAGTCAACTCCTTGGTTAAACCCAAACGTTATTGAGCAATGGCAGGCTGTGCATCATAAACCATGAGTATGGACTGGATTCTTCTGGTCTCTGTAGAGGAAGCAGATCAGACAAGCCACATGTTCAATAAGCGCCAACTGTAGATAAACAATATGGAGATGGCTGTACGGTACTGCTGTAATGTGTTATAAACACCAAGTTGGCATGGAGACAGTTGTTGTCTGCTGTATATTATTATAATGGCGTCCGTTACTCTGTCCACTTTTACGACCTGGACGAAACGATATGCTCTGACAGACAGACAGTGGACATGATTCCTTCCAGATACCATGTGGCTCATCTCTCTCTCCCTCGCTGTTCTGTCCTCCCCCTTTTTCAAAGCCCGTCTTTCAAAGCCCATCCTTTCCCCTGTTCTTCTCCCTATTTCAACCCCTCTCTCTCTCCCCCTCTCCTGTAACCAAAACAATGCTCTTCCCCTGTCCCGCTACCCTCTAATATAACACCAACACTCCTGAGTTAGACTCTTCCCCTGTCCCAAAGACAGTCTCCTAACATCAACACTCCTGAGGTAAGCTCTTCCCCTGTCTCAAAGACAGTCTCCTAACCAACACTCCTGATGAAACCCTATTCCCTACAGAGTGCACTACGATTGATTAGGGAATGGGTTGTCATTTGGCACACAGTCTTAGACCCTTCCCCTAACATCAACACTCCTGACTGAGTTATACTGGTCTCATCAGAAAAGGCCCCAGAGTGATCCTCGAGACTGTAAACAGCTCCACATGTTAAAGCCAAAGAGTAAATGAAGAGATATTGCACTGTGCACTGCAGTGTTCAAGCTGGATAACAGAAGGATGGAATCTCTTGGAATAATAAACATCTTTGGTTTCAGCGCAAAACTTTTCATTTTTTACCGTTTGTCATATTCTAACATCTAAATAAAACAGTTTAAAATATGGAAATAATCAATGGATTGAATGTCTAAATCTTTAAGATAAACACGTCAGTTGTACAACAGAAAGGAAAGGGGGATACCTAGTCAGTTGTACAACAGAAAGGAAAGGGGGATACCTAGTCAGTTGTACAACAGAAAGGAAAGGGGGATACCTAGTCAGTTGTACAACAGAAAGGAAAGGGGGATACCTAGTCAGTTGTACAACAGAAAGGGGGATACCTAGTCAGTTGTACAACAGAAAGGGGGATACCTAGTCAGTTGTACAACAGAAAGGGGGATACCTAGTCAGTTGTACAACAGAAAGGGGGATACCTAGTCAGTTGAACAACAGAAAGGGGGATACCTAGTCAATTGTACAACAGAAAGGGGGATACCTAGTCAGTTGAACAACAGAAAGGGGGATACCTAGTCAATTGTACAACAGAAAGGGGGATACCTAGTCAGTTATACAACAGAAAGGGGGATACCTAGTCAGTTGTACAACAGAAAGGGGGATACCTAGTCAGTTGTACAACAGAAAGGGGGATACCTAGTCAGTTGTACAACAGAAAGGGGGATACCTAGTCAGTTGAACAACAGAAAGGGGGATACCTAGTCAATTGTACAACAGAAAGGGGGATACCTAGTCAGTTATACAACAGAAAGGGGGATACCTAGTCAGTTGTACAACAGAAAGGGGGATACCTAGTCAGTTGTACAACAGAAAGGGGGATACCTAGTCAGTTGTACAGCAGAAAGGAAAGGGGGATACCTAGTCAGTTGTACAACAGAAAGGGGGATACCTAGTCAGTTGTACAACAGGAAGGAAAGGGGGGTACCTAGTCAGTTATACAACAGAAAGGAAAGGGGGATACCTAGTCAGTTGTACAACAGAAAGGGGGATACCTAGTCAGTTGTACAACAGAAAGGAAAGGGGGATACCTAGTCAGTTGTACAACAGAAAGGGGGATACCTAGTCAGTTGTACAACAGAAAGGAAAGGGGGATACCTAGTCAGTTGTACAACAGAAAGGAAAGGGGGATACCTAGTCAGTTGTACAACAGAAAGGGGGATACCTAGTCAGTTGTACAACAGAAAGGGGGATACCTAGTCAGTTGTACAACAGGAAGGAAAGGGGGATACCTAGTCAGTTGTACAACAGAAAGGGGGATACCTAGTCAGTTGTACAACAGAAAGGGGGATACCTAGTCAGTTGTACAACAGGAAGGAAAGGGGGATACCTAGTCAGTTATACAACAGAAAGGGGGATACCTAGTCAGTTATACAACAGAAAGGAAAGGGGGATACCTAGTCAGTTGTACAACAGAAAGGGGGATACCTAGTCAGTTATACAACAGAAAGGGGGATACCTAGTCAGTTGTACAACAGAAAGGGGGATACCTAGTCAGTTATACAACAGAAAGGAAAGTCAGTTATACAACAGAAAGGAAAGGGGGGATACCTAGTCAGTTATACAACAGAAAGGGGGATACCTAGTCAGTTATACAACAGAAAGGGGGATACCTAGTCAGTTATACAACAGAAAGGGGGATACCTAGTCAGTTGTACAACAGAAAGGAAAGGGGGATACCTAGTCAGTTGTACAACAGAAAGGGGGATACCTAGTCAGTTATACAACAGAAAGGGGGATACCTAGTCAGTTGTACAACAGAAAGGGTGATACCTAGTCAGTTATACAACAGAAAGGAAAGGGGGATACCTAGTCAGTTATACAACAGAAAGGGGGATACCTAGTCAGTTGTACAACAGAAAGGGGGATACCTAGTCAGTTATACAACAGAAAGGGGGATACCTAGTCAGTTATACAACAGAAAGGGGGATACCTAGTCAGTTATACAACAGAAAGGGGGATACCTAGTCAGTTGTACAACAGAAAGGGGGATACCTAGTCAGTTATACAACAGAAAGGAAAGGGGGATACCTAGTCAGTTATACAACAGAAAGGAAAGGGGGGATACCTAGTCAGTTATACAACAGAAAGGGGGATACCTAGTCAGTTATACAACAGAAAGGGGGATACCTAGTCAGTTATACAACAGAAAGGGTGATACCTAGTCAGTTATACAACAGAAAGGGTGATACCTAGTCAGTTGTACAACAGAAAGGGGGATACCTAGTCAGTTGTACAACAGAAAGGGGGATACCTAGTCAGTTGTACAACAGAAAGGGGGATACCTAGTCAGTTGTACAACAGAAAGGGGGATACCTAGTCAGTTGTACAACAGAAAGGGGGATACCTTGTCAGTTATACAACAGAAAGGAAAGGGGGGATACCTAGTCAGTTGTACAACAGAATCTCTGAATCAGAGTGGTGCGGAGGGGGGCCTTAATCGACATCCACGCCATCGGCACAGTGGGTTAAATACTGCCTTGCTCAGGGGTAGAAGGACACATTTTTTATCTTGTCAGCTCAGGGATTTGATCCAGCAACATTTCAGTTACTGGCCCAACGCTCCTACCCAGATACATGTTAAAGGTATAGGTATAAGCAGGGCATATTTAAACACACAACACAGACAACACTGGATGTGGACAACCTATTTACATTTTTATCATTTAGCAGAAACTCTTATCCAGAGCTCCTTCAGAGTAGGGAGTGTATACATTTACTGGTCCTCCATGGGAATCGGACCCACAACCCTGACGCTGCAAGTGACATGCTGTACCAACTGAGCCACGCGCAACCTATGAACCCCAAAGAGCAAAGGGAAGTCAGTTACAGAGCTGTTGCACGCTGGGGCCCTAACCTATTCATCTATTATACTGAACTTTAGAACATTGCAGTCCATCTGTTGAAATCCAACTGTATGTATGTATGTATGTATGTATGTATGTCGGGGCGGCAGCGTAGCCTAGCGTAGCCTAGTGGTTAGAGCGTTGGACTAGTAACCGGAAGGTTGCGAGTTCAAACACCCGAGCTGACAAGGTACAAATCTGTCGTTCTGCCCCTGAACAGGCAGTTAACCCACTGTTCCCAGGCCGTCATTGAAAATAAGAATGTGTTCTTAACTGACTTGCCTGGTTAAATAAAGATAAAATTAAAAAATTTAAAATGTATGTATGTATGTATGTATGTATGTATGTATGTATGTATGTATGTATGTATGTAAAAAGGACTGACTAAGGAGAGTGATGCCCATGTATGCATGTTGTATAGGAGTTAGTAGCAGCAAGCTAACCCTAATGTAGAATATGCCTCCAAATCCCATTATAAACAGGTCGTGACTTAACACGCTTTAATTAAGTTTATAGTGAGACAAAGCCATGGGATAACCCCTGACCTCAAAAGCCTGAGATGAACTTTGACCAATGGAGGTCCTCCTGACATGCAGGATGAGCGTCTCGGTGATTGGCTAAGGTCCAGGTGAGTTGTCCTGGTGAACGTAACCCTGGTGAGTAATGGAGAGCTTTGTCTCTATGGGTTTAACAAAACAAAGGGTCTGTGTCTGGGTGATTGGTTTAGCAGAGTTATTTGGGTGTGTAAAGGGGCCTCTGTGCCTCTGTGGGTTTGAGTGATCTATAATATCTCTGCCTTTTTTGATAGACCTTAGATGTCTGCTTAACCTCCTGACCCCTGTTAACCTCCTGACCCCTGTATGGAGTGGAAGTAACGAATTACAAATACTCTCGTAAAAGCCGCTCCATGGTCAATCCGTTGTCCATATTGGCCGTGCAGCATTTATGGTGATACGTCCTCTGCAGAAGTCAGGGCATTCATAGAATAGAAAGGAAAAACATGTTTGCGTCACACCCTCCATACGGAGTCTCCAACCACATTTTTGGATCAAGCATAAATGGGCTTTTTCTGTAATTGAGTAGATTTTCTGAGTACATGTTGTTTTTTGAGTATTTTTCAAAGTCATTCATTTTACTTCAGTATTGTACTTCGCTACCTTTTTACAACCATCCGTTACAGAGTACAATTTTGTAGGCTAATAATAATACTACTACTACTACTACTACTACTACTACTACTACTACTACTACTACTACTACTACTACTACTACTACTACTACTACTACTACTACTACTACTACTACTACTACTACTACTACTACTACTACTACTACTACTACTACTACTAATAATAATAATAATAATAATAATAATAATAATAATAATAATAATAATAATAATAATACTACTACTACTACTACTACTACTACTAATAATACTAATAATACTACTACTACTACTACTACTACTACTACTACTACTACTACTAATAATAATAATAATAATAATAATAATAATAATAATAAGTACGTCAAGTTTGCGAAAGCCCCTCCGAGCCACAAGAAATTTGCTCATTGTTCTTGGTCAGTGACCAATCAAATCAAATGTCACGCGTCACACCAACGCAGGCCAATCAAATTAACCTGTGTATACAAACTGAACGATGATGGCTGGAAGATTTTTCAAAAAGGCAGGAATTTAGCTAGTTTAGTTGAAGACGTATGAAAGAGAGAAAAGTTTGAAAGAGAGAAAGACGTATGAAAGAAAGAAACATTTTTTTAAATTTTTTTTGCTTACCAAGAATGGCAGAGGTGGCAGTCTACAAAAACTCTGCCTCAAACTTGATTTAACTATGACAAATGTAGCTACGGATGGCTTTAGCAGTTAGCTAGTTATACTAACTAGTACTCTAACTTGCGTACGTTAGCAAACTATCCTTGCAGCTAAGTTAGGTACATGGCTAACCACCACCTGATGATGATAGCTGTTATAGCTAGCACTTTGATGTTATTATGTGTGGTGGTGGCTTGCATGGTAGCTAGCTAGCCATGTAAGTTATCTGGGCTAGCTAACAACATTAGGCTAACATCAGCAAGTGAGCTAGCTCGCTAGGTAGCTAAGTGAACTAGTCAAATAAAGTTAGTTCAGGGCCGTCGATGTGTCTGCTTGGGGGGAAATATATACGGCTGTGATTATAATCGAAGAGAATACCATTTGATTGTGAGGAATTCTAAGTCAGGTTAACAGAAGGACTTGAGTTCCTGTATGTTGTTATGATCACACCACGTCTCGTTAATCATAAGGCATACCCCCCCGCCCCTCTTCTTACCAGAAAGATGCTTGTTTCTGTCTGCACAATGCGTGAAGAAACCAGCTGGCTGTACCGACTCCGATAGCGTGTCTCGAGTGAGCCATGTTTCCGTGAAGCAAAGAAAGTTACAGTCTCTTATGTCTCTCTGGAATGCTACCCTTGCTCGAATTTCATCTACCTTGTTGTCAAGAGACTGGACATTGGCGAGTAGTAAGCTCGGGAGTGGTGCGCGATGTGCTCATCTCCGGAGCCTGACCAGAAGACCGCTTCGTTTGACCCTTTTACGGCGACGTTGTTTTGGTTCGCCGGCTGGGATCCGATTCATTGTTCCGGGTGGTGGGCAAAACAGAGGATCCGCTTCGGGAAAATCGTATTCCTGATCGTAATGATGGTGAGTTGACGTTGCTCTTATATCCAGTAGTGCCTCCCGACCGTATGTAATAAAACCTAAGATTACTAACAATTGGATACCACGAAATTGGGGAGAAAAAGGGGGTAACATTTCAATAAAAAAGATTACCTGGGGTACCAATGTAAGAAATAACACGTAAAAAAACAAAATGATGCATAGTTTCCTAGGAACGCGAAGCGAAGCGGCCATTTCTGTTGGCGCCGGAAGTTCTATGTACTGGACTGTACTTTGTCTGTGTAAAGTAGGATAACGTTCATCTAAAAGCCAGAGACTCAGTAAGTCTAACTGTGATTATAACTGTGATTTGAACTATGATTATCACGGTGATTTGAACTGTGTGAGTCTACACAATAGGTACGTACACCTTAGCTCAAAGGCCGGCGGATGGCGATATTGAGTGTTTTCATCGTTCTGTCCAAACACATTGTATGCTGACGGCAATACACTTGTATTCCCTGTGGACCAGTTTTTATCTAAAACCTTCTTCATTTAGGCTGCAAAGGCATTCATTTCCTCCTTATCTAGATTTAATGGAGAGAGGGCTGAAAAAAAGGTTAAAATATGGGTACTTTCTTTGTGAAGCCAAGTGAATGATAGGCCAGTCGTATGAAGCCAAGTGGATGATAGGCCAGTCGTATGAAGCCAAGTGGATGATAGGCCAGTCGTATGAAGCCAAGTGGATGATAGGCCAGTCGTATGAAGCCAAGTGGATGATAGGCCAGTCGTATGAAGCCAAGTGGATGATAGGCCAGTCGTATGAAGCCAAGTGGATGATAGGCCAGTCGTATGAAGCCAAGTGGATGATAGGCCAGTCGTATGAAGCCAAGTGGATGATAGGCCAGTCGTATGAAGCCAAGTGGATGATAGGCCAGTCGTATGAAGCCAAGTGGATGATAGGCCAGTCGTATGAAGAAAGAGTAAATACAGAAAGATGGAAAAAAATGATGATTTTTACTTCATCTTTGTCCTCATTTCACAGACTTACCATCCAGAGGGACACAAATTATTCTCTGTCTCAGTTTAACACTCGTGGTCCGGTTTCCCAAAAAGCATCTTATAGGAGAAGTTTACTCAAAATCCTGAAACTCCCAAGTGATTCCATACATTAAACCTACACTGAACAAACTATAAACACAACATGGAACAGTTTCTAAGATGTTACTGAGTTACAGTTCATATAAGGAAATCAGTCAATTGAAGTAAATTCATTAGGTCCTAATCTATGGATTTCACATGACTGGGAATACAGATATGCATCTGTTGGTCACAGATACCTTAAAAAGCAAAAGGTAGGGGCGTGGATCAGAAAACCAGTCAGTATCTGGAGTGACCTGGTTTATTTTTATATTTTGGTAAGCCGGGCCTGGCCCCTGTCTGATCCAGTGTTGCTGTGGAAACCAAACAGAAAACACAGCCGTCGTGGCTCAGTCTTTTGGTTTTATGGTTGTATTTACCGACCCAGTGGGAGGAACGAAACCGCTGGCCGGCCAAACCACGATTCACAAGCCACTGAGTCCGACTTCGCCAAGGTTGTGTCGGTTCGCCGTCAGGGGACTGTATAGATCCATGTTTGGCAGTCATTCTCTCGGCTACATGGTCTGCTCTGTTCACCGTCAGCCAGGGACTTGTAACGCCTCAACCGTTCAGGGTGAAGTGAAGGTTTCTGATGTTCAACCACTTTAAAGCCTGAACCCTGCTGGATGTCTCCTGGCAGGGTTGACAGATGGGGCCACCCAGCACTTCCTAGAGTGAAGCTGGCTGCAGACACACTATAACTGCATCCCAAATGGCACATGCAGCCTATAGTGTCAGTCAGGCCATCTGGTTTGGCAAGCAGCGATGGCACAGAGACGCTAGGCTACAACACTAACACTTCTTTTTAGAGGGAGTAACGTCAACACCAGAGACAGATTATTATAAACCAGGAGCCCTTGTTGTTGGAGGCTGCTTCTGTCCTCAAGAGCTGCAGAGAGAGAGAGAGAGAGAGAGCCCAGAGACTAATTTAATGTAATGTTAGAGTTGTCCAGTGGGAAACAGAAAGCCTGCTGGGAGTGAAGTCTTACTGTAGAGAATGTGTGGCTTGGCATCAGGAGCTGGTGGTGACATACAGCACATCTCTCACCTCAACTGTTTCTTTAACACTCCCCCCCCTCTCTCTCTCTCTATCCCCCCCATCTCTCTATCCCCCCCCCTCTCTCTCTATTCCCCCTCTCTCTCTCTATTCCCCCTCTCTCTCTCTATTCCCCCTCTCTCTCTCTCTATCTCTCTATCCCCCCTCTCTCTCTATTCCCCCTCTCTCTCTCTATTCCCCCTCTCTCTCTCTATTCCCCCTCTCTCTCTCTATTCCCCCTCTCTCTATTCCCCCTCTCTCTCTCTCTATTCCCCCTCTCTCTCTCTATTCCCCCTCTCTCTCTCTCTCTATTCCCCCTCTCTCTCTCTCTCTCTCTCTCTCTATTCCCCCCTCTCTCTCTCTCTCTATTCCCCCTCTCTCTCTCTCTCCTCTCTCTCTCCCTATTCCCCCTCTCTCTCTCTCCCTCTCTCTCTCTCTATTCCCCCTCTCTCTCTATTCCCCCTCTCTCTATTCCCCCTCTCTCTCTCTATTGCCCCCTCTCTCTCTATTGCCCCCTCTCTCTCTCTATTGCCCCCTCTCTCTCTATCCCCCTCTCTCTATATTCCCCCCTCTCTCTCTCTATCCCCCTCTCTCTCTATTCCCCCTCTCTCTCTATTCCCCCCTCTCTCTATTCCCCCCCTCTCTCTCTATTCCCCCCCTCTCTCTATTCCCCCCTCTCGCTCTATTCCCACCCTCTATTCCCTCTCTCTCACTTACTCACTGTATACCCCCCCTCTCTCTCGCTCTATTCCCACCCTCTATTCCCTCTCTCTCTCACTTACTCATGGCATACCCCCCTCTCTCTTTCACCAGACAGTTTTTTCTGTTTGGCTGAACTAACTCAGTAATTCGCCTTAGAGACCATTAGCAAACCTTTCCATTGATAGCTGGCCATTACTTCCTCTGGGTTGAAAGACATTTATGAAAAGTAGCACAGTGCCAGAAGTGCTACTTGCTGGTCTCCCTCCAATCAGTGTCCCTCAAATAATGGACTGGTCCTACTTTTTGCAGTCTAAACTTTTGATGAAAGTTTGTATGGAACAATATGCAGCTCCCTATAGGCCAACAGGATGAATGGACATAAATTAAATTCTGTGTCTGTCTCACCCTCTACACATATTAATCTCTGTGGTGTCTTCCCCATCTCTCTCTAGCTCTCTCTCTGCCCCCCCTCTCTCTGTCCCACTCTCTCTCTCTGCCCCCCACCTCTCTCCCATCTCTCTCTCTGCCCCCACCTCTCTCTGTCCCACTCTCTCTCTCTGCCCCCCACCTCTCTCCCATCTCTCTCTCTGCCCCCTCCCTCTCTCTGTACCACTCTCTCTGCCCCCCACCTCTCTCCCATCTCTCTCTCTGCCCCCACCTCTCTCCCATCTCTCTCTCTGCCCCCTCTCTCTGCACCACTCTCTCTCTCTGCCCCCCACCTCTCTCCCATCTCTCTCTGCCCCCACCTCTCTCTGTACCACTCTCTCTCTCTGCCCCCCACCTCTCTCCCAGCTCTCTCTGCCCCCACCTCTCTCCCATCTCTCTCTCTGCCCCCCCTCTCTCTGTACCACTCTCTCTCTCTCTGCCCCCCACCTCTCTCCCATCTCTCTCTCTGCCCCCTCTCTCTGTACCACTCTCTCTCTCTGTCCCCACTTCTCTCCCAGCTCTCTCTCTGCCCCCACTTCTCTATCTCTCTCTCTGCCCCCACTCTCTCTCTCTGTACCACTCTCTCTCTCTGCCCCCACTCTCTCTCTCTGCCCCCACTTCTCTATCTCTCTCTCTGCCCCCTCTCTCTGTACCACTCTCTCTCTGCCCCCCTCTCTCTGTACCACTCGCTCTCTCTGCCCCCCTCTCTGTGCCCCCCTCTCTGTACCACTCTCTCTGCCCCCACTCTCTCTGTACCACTCTCTCTCTCTGCCCCCCCCTCTGTACCACTCTCTCTCTCTCTGCCCCCCTTCTCTCTCTCCCACTCTCTCTCTCTGCTCCCCACCTCTCTCCCATCTCTCTCTCTGCCCCCACTTCTCTATCTCTCTCTCTGCCCCCACTTCTCTATCTCTCTCTCTGCCCCCTCTCTCTGTCCCACTCTCTCTCTCTGCCCCCCTCTGTACCACTCTCTCTCTCTCTCTCTCTCTCTCTCTCTCTCTCTGCCCCCCTTCTCTCTCTTCCAGCTCTCTCTCTGCCCCCCACTTCTCTCCCAGCTCTCTCTCTGCCCCCACTTCTCTCCCAGCTCTCTCTCTGCCCCCCACTTCTCTCCCAGCTCTCTCTCTGCCCCCACTTCTCTATCTCTCTCTCTGCCCCCCTCTCTCTGTCCCATCTCTCTCTCTGCCCCCTCTCTCTGTACCACTCGCTCTCTTTGCCCCCTCTCTCTGTACCACTCACTCTCTCTGCCCCCACTCTCTCTCACTCTGCCCCCACTCTCTCTCTCTCTGCCCCCCCTCTCTCTGTACCACTCGCTCTCTCTGCCCCCCACTCTCTCTCTCTCTGCCCCCCACTTCTCTCTCTCTCTCTCTGCCCCCCACCCTCTCTGTCCCACTCTCTCTCTCTGACCCCACCTTCTCTCCCATCTCTCTCTCTGCCCCCTCTGTCTCTCTCATCTCTCTCTCTGCCCCCCCTGTCTCTGTACCACTCGCTCTCTCTCTCTCTGCTCCCCACTTCTCTCTCTCTCTGCCCCCCACTTCTCTATCTCTCTCTCTGCCCCCTCTCTCTCTGTACCACTCTCCCTCTCTGCCCCCACTTCTCTCTCTCTGCCCCCCACTTCTCTCTCTCTGCCCCCTCCCCCACTTCTCTCTCTCTGCCCCCTCTCTCTGTACCACTCGCTCTCTCTCTCTCTGCCCCCCACTTCTCTATCTCTCTCTCTGCCCCCCACTCTCTCTCTGCCCCCCTCTCTCTCTGTACCATTCTCCCTCTCTGCCCCCTCTCTCTGTACCACTCTCTCTCTCTGCCCCCCTCTCTCTGTACCACTCGCTCTCTCTGCCCCCCACCACACACACTTCTCTCTCTCTCTGCCCCCTCTCTCTGTACCACTCTCTCTCTCTGCCCCCTACTCTCTCTCTCTGCCCCCCCTCCCAATTCAATTCAAGGGCTTTATTGGCATGGGAAACATGTGTTAACATTGCCAAAGCAAGTGAGGTAGACAACATACAAAGTGAATATATAAGGTGAAAAACAACAAAAATGAACAGTAAACATTACACATACAGAAGTTTCAAAACAGTAAAGACATTACAAATGTCATATATATATATATATATATATATATATATATATATATATATATATATATATATATATATATATATATATATATATATATACAATTTACAAATAGTTAAAGGACACAAGATAAAATAAATAAGCATAAATATGGGTTGTATTTACAATGGTTGCCCTTTTCTCGTGGCAACGGGTCACAAATCTTGCTGCTGTGATGGCACACTGTGGAATTTCACCTAGTAGATATGGGAGTTTTTCAAAATTGGATTTGTTTTCGAATTCTTTGTGGATCTGTGTGATCTGGGGGAAATATGTATCTCTAATATGGTCATACATTGGGCAGGAGGTTAGGAAGTGCAGCTCAGTTTCCACCTCATTTTGTGGGCAGTGAGCACATAGCCTGTCTTCTCTTGAGAGCCATGTCTGCCTACGGCGGCCTTTCTCAATAGCAAGGCTATGCTCACTGAGTCTGTACATAGTCAAAGCTTTCCTTAATTTTGGGTCAGTCACAGTGGTCAGGTATTCTGCCGCTGTGTACTCTCTGTGTAGGGCCAAATAGCATTCTAGTTTGCTCTGTTTTTTGTTAATTCTTTACAATGTGTTAAGTAATTATCTTTTTGTTTTCTCATGATTTGGTTGGGTCTAATTGTGCTGTTGTCCTGGGGCTCTGCAGGGTGTGTTTGTGTTTGTGAACAGAGCCCCAGGACCAGCTTGCTTAGGGGACTCTTCTCCAGGTTCATCTCTCTGTTTGTGATGGCTTTGTTATGGAAGGTTTGTGAATCGCTTCCTTTTAGGTGGTTGTAGAATTTAATGGCTCTTTTCTGGATTTTGATAATTAGTGGGTATCGGCCTAATTCTGCTCTGCATGCATTATTTGGTGTTTTACGTTGTACACAGAGGATATTTTTGCAGAATTCTGCGTGCAGAGTCTCAATTTGGTGTTTGTCCCATTTTGTGAAGTCTTGGTTGGTGAGCGGACCCCAGACCTCACAACTATAAAGGGCAATGGGCTCTATGACTGATTCAAGTATTTTTAGCCAAATCCTAATTGGTATGTTGAAATTTATGTTTCTTTTGATGGCATAGAATGCCCTTCTTGCCTTGTCTCTCAGATCGTTCACAGCTTTGTGGAAGTTACCTGTGGCGCTGATGTTTAGGCCAAGGTATGTATAGTTTTTTGTGTGCTCTAGGGCAACAGTGTCTAGATGGAATTTGAATTTGTGGTCCTGGTGACTGGACCTTTTTTGGAACACCATTATTTTGGTCTTACTGAGATTTACTGTCAGGGCCCAGGTCTGACAGAATCTGTGCATAAGATCTAGGTGCTGCTGTAGGCCCTCCTTGGTTGGTGACAGAAGCACCAGATCATCAGCAAACAGCAGACATTTGACTTCGGATTCTAGCAGGGGGAGGCCGGGTGCTGGGTCCCTCCCTCTGTACCACTCGCTCTCTCTGCCCCCCACTTCTCTCTCTCTCTCTCTACCCCCCACTTCTCTCTCTCGCTCTCTCTGCCCCCACTTCTCTCTCTCTGCCCCCCACCTCTCTCTCTCTCTCTACCCCCCACTTCTCTCTCTCTCTCGCTCGCTCTCCCTGCCCCCCCACTTCTCTCTCTCTCTCTCTGCCCCCCACTTCTATCTCTCGCTCTCTCTGCCCCCCACTTCTCTCTCTCTGCCCCCTCTCTCTGTACCACTCGCTCTCTCTCTCTCTGCCCCCACTTCTCTCTCTCTCGCTCTCCCTGCCCCCCCCACTTCTCTCTCTCTCTCTCTGCCCCCCCACTTCTCTCTCTCGCTCTCTCTGCCCCCCCCACTTCTCTCTCTCTGCCCCCCACCTCTCTCTCTCTCTCTACCCCCCCCTTCTCTCTCTCTCGCTCGCTCTCCCTGCCCCCCACTTCTCTCTCTCTCTCTCTGCCCCCCACTTCTATCTCTCGCTCTCTCTGCCCCCCCCACTTCTCTCTCTCTGCCCCCCTCTCTCTGTACCACTCGCTCTCTCTCTCTCTGCCCCCACTTCTCTCTCTCTCTCTGCCCCCACTCTCTCTCTCTGCCCCCACTCTCTCTCTCTGCCCCCCACTTCTCTATCTCTCTCTCTGCCCCCTCTCTCTCTGTACCACTCTCCCTCTCTGCCCCCTCTCTCTGTACCACTCTCTCTCTCTGCCCCCCTCTCTCTGTACCACTCGCTCTCTCTGCCCCCCACTTCTCTCTCTCTCTGCCCCCTCTCTCTGTACCACTCTCTCTCTCTGCCCCCACTCTCTCTCTCTGCCCCCCTCTCTCTGTACCACTCTCTCTCTCTGCCCCCACTCTCTCTCTCTGCCCCCCTCCCTCTGTACCACTCTCTCTCTCTGCCCCCCTCTCTCTGTACCACTCGCTCTCTCTGCCCCCCCCCACTTCTCTCTCTCTCTCTCTGCCCCCTCTCTCTCTGTACCACTCTCCCTCTCTGCCCCCTCTCTCTGTACCACTCTCTCTCTCTGCCCCCTCTCTCTGTACCACTCGCTCTCTCTGCCCCCCCCACTTCTCTCTCTCTCTGCCCCCTCTCTCTGTACCACTCTCTCTCTCTGCCCCCACTCTCTCTCTCTGCCCCCCCCACTCTGTACTCTCTCTCTCTCTGCCCCCCTCTCTCTCTCTGCCCCCCTCCCCCCTGTACCACTCTCTCTCTCTGCCCCCCTCTCTCTCTGTGCCACTCGCTCTCTCTGCCCCCCCACTTCTCTCTCTCTCTCTCCTGCCCCCCCCACTTCTCTCTCTACCCCCCACACTTCTCTCTCTCTCGCTCTCCCTGCCCCCCCCTCCCCACTTCTCTCTCTCTCGCTCTCCCTGCCCCCCCTCCCCACTTCTCTCTCTCTCTCTGCCCCCCCACTTCTCTCTCTCTCTGCCCCCTCCCTCTGTACCACTCTCTCTCTCTGCCCCCTCTCTCTGTACCACTCGCTCTCTCTGCCCCCCACTTCTCTCTCTCTCTGCCCCCCTCTCTCTGTACCACTCTCTCTCTGCCCCCCTCCCCTCTGTACCACTCTCTCTCTCTGCCCCCCACTTCTCTCTCTCTCTCTCTCTCTACCCCCCCACTTCTCTCTCTCTTCTCTCTCTCTCCCACTCTCCCTGCCACCCCCCACTTCTCTCTCTCTCTCTCTGCCCCCACTTCTCTCTCTCTGCCCCCCCCACTTCTCTCTCTCTGCCCCCCACTTCTCCCTCTCTCTCTCTGCCCCCCACTTCTCTCTCTCCCTCTCTCTCTGCCCCCCATCTCTGTGTGTGACTGTTTTAGTTCTCCCCCAACCCTCTTAAAGAGGCCCTCCTAATGTAACCAGTTATGCATAAAGAGACAGGGTCATGGTCAAAAACAGTATGGACAGACGATAGACAGACACAATGTATATACATGCTGCTCTGACCATCTTTACCATCTAGCCTGTATATAGTCCTGCTAATGGAAAAGTAGCCCTGCAAAATCTCAAAACATGTTAATGTCAATGAAGTTATCCTTCCGTTCTATATTTGCATTTTGTGTTACAGCGTTGATTACAGAGTAAGTGAGTTGTCCAACCTTCCTCGTTCCTGGTCCATCTGGCATAGGCAAGGTCGGAGGTGTAATCGCATGTACCGGTATCAAAGCTACAGGATCCGGGTAACAGCTGCTGCGCCCCAACAAGCACAGGGACTGGAGGACAAGGAGAGGAAGAACAATATTTACAGCTATGTAGCTTTTGGTACGCGTAGGCCATTGGCTTGCTGCAAAAGGTGTGGGCTTCTGTTTTATATCATGCACACAGTCAGTGGTTCTTTCAAGGCAGAGCATGCTGCACTACAATGAATCATTCATTTAAACTGTCATGAGCGTCTACTGCGCCCAGAAAGAAAAAGTAAAAACTAACGGAATCAGAACTTGAAGAGGAAATCAAATAGGCTATGTGGCGCGGACACAGCCAACGTTTGAGTGTCCGAAAAATAACGGTGCAGCTTCTTTGATTAACTTTGAAAATAATGGTTTAAAAAATAATTTAAAAAAAGGCTGCAACTTACCCAGAAAAACGAGATGGTAAATGCTGTTCATATTGAGGCTGCAGCGAGACTCATGAACTTCTCACTCGTAGATTCCAGAGGGGGAAACCACCACAAAACGACGCGATCTATCTTCTGTACTGCCAAGCTCGTCTACAGTTCAACCACCAACACTCACAGCAACAGGGCACGAGCAGTCGCTCAGCTGTTACCGGTCCGTTTACATGGTTTAATCCAACTGGAAAGACGCTTGGCACTCGGGGCGGGAGAGGAGGAGAGTGAGGAAGCGCCTGACTGTAATGCAGTCCAGATTCTACCAGCTAGTGGACTCATCGCCACGGGGAATCTGTGTAGGCTACTCCGCCTCCTGCAACTCTTTCTCTCCCTAACTAACACTGTGGATGAAATCACAGGCATTCCATATCAAACAACTCCCTCCTTTCGGAAGTAGCCATTCTTTATGTTACACTTCATTAAGTTGCATAGATACAACGTAGTTACATGTAGTCTCATTTTATGTATTAGTTTAATTCCAAGTAATTGCTTAGGATATGTTCCGGGGAGCTTGTGAGAATAACATTGATGTAATACACGGTAACTGTGGATTCGTTTGAAACTTAAAGTAGATGGCCCTCGGCCCTAAACCCTCAGGTCTATGCCCCTAGGGGAATCCCCGCAGCCATATTTGTCTTCGGGCCAAGTGATTAGACAAACAAGGGAAATTTGCCATTTAAGCCCCTCGGACCTCGTTTTTAATGGCGTTTGCGTGTGTACAATTATGTTAACTTCGGGGCCTGAAACGCTCCATAATTCAATTCGCAATTATTGTTCATCCGCTAAGAAAAGTCTGCCAAAACTTAAAACTTCAACATACAAGTGTAAGTAAAAATGTAAATAATTTAGAAATTGAATATGTAAACACTCCAGGTGTCCTGGAGGGCAAACTACCTTCCCTCCAGGACACCTGCATCACCTGATGTCACAGGAAGGACAACAACCACCTGAGCCACTGCCTGTTCACCCCGCTATCATCCAGAAGGCGAGGTCAGTACAGGTGCATCAAAGCAGGGACAGAGAGACTGATAAACAACTTCTATCTCAAGGCCATCAGACTGTTAAACAGCCTTCACTTACCGACCTCCACCCGGTTACTCAACCCTGCACCTTAGAGACTACTGCCCTCTTTACATAGACATGGAATCACTGGTCACTTTAATAATGGAACACTGGTCCCTTTAATAATGGAACACTGGTCACTTTAATAATGGAACACTGGTCACATTAATAATGGAACACTGGTCACTTTAGTAATGGAACACTGGTCACTTTAATAATGGAACATGGTCACTTTAATAATGGAACACTGGTCACATTAATAATGGAACACTGGTCACATTAATAATGGAACACTGGTCACTTTAGTAATGGAACACTGGTCACTTTAATAATGGAACATGGTCACTTTAATAATGGAACACTGGTCACATTAATAATGGAACACTGGTCACTTTAGTAATGGAACACTGGTCACTTTAATAATGGAACACTGGTCGCTTTAATAATGGAACACTGGTCACTTTAATAATGGAACACTGGTCACTTTAATAATGGAACACTGGTCACTTTAATAATGGAACACTGGTCACTTTAATAATGGAACACTGGTCACTTTAATAATGGAACACTGGTCACTTTAATAATGGAACACTGGTCGCTTTAATAATGGAACACTGGTCACTTTAATAATGGAACACTGGTCACTTTAATAATGGAACACTGGTCACTTTAGTAATGGAACACTGGTCACTTTAATAATGGAACACCAGTCACTTTAATAATGGAACACTGGTCGCTTTAATAATGGAACACCAGTCACTTTAATAATGGAACACTGGTCACTTTAATAATGGAACACTGGTCACTTTAATAATGGAACACCAGTCACTTTAGTAATGGAACACTGGTCACTTTAATAATGGAACACCAGTCACTTTAATAATGGAACACTGGTCGCTTTAATAATGGAACACCAGTCACTTTAATAATGGAACACTGGTCACTTTAATAATGGAACACTTGTCACTTTAATAATGGAACACCAGTCACTTTAATAATGGAACACCAGTCACTTTAATAATGGAACACCAGTCACTTTAATAATGGAACACTGGTCACTTTAATAATGTTTACATACTGCTTTACTCATCTCATGTATATACTGTATTCTATTCTATTGTATTTTAGTCAATGCCACTCTGACATTGCTTGTCCATATATTTATATATTTCTTAACTCCATTCTTTTACTTTTAGGTTGTGTGTACTGTTGTCCATTGTTAGATTCTACAGCACTGTTGGAGCTGGGAAAACAAGCATTTTGCCTCACCTGCAATAACATCTGCTAAATATGTATATGTGACCAATATATTTTGATTTGATAACTAGGCTATTTGTAACTTATTTGGAAAACATTTGTCCAGTTCACTTTTGCAATTGAAACATTTAAACATATATTATCCCATGTTGTTATTTGAGTCCTGTTCTAGTCTAGACTGTAATTGTACAGTATATTGTTCATTCACTAACAGACAGTGCTACTGTAGGTCCTTCTTCAAGGCTTTTTGGTTTCTGGAAACTGAACATATTTTCTGGGCAGGTTGCTCACAGAGAGAGACATTGGTATTTACCCAGGAAAATGTTATGCCTCGGCTGTGGGTCTATGTTTTATTTCTCCTCCATACTTTCTTTAGTTTACACTCACTTCTGCCGTGTTCCTGTACTGTCTGTGAGCATCTGAAACATCTGTGGTCCTTCTTCATTTAGGCTTCATTGTCTGTTAGTTTGTCTTTGTAAGAAACAAGTGATGAATCAGTGTCTGTCTCTGTCCATCCGTCTGTCTGTCTGTTTGTCCGTCCGTCTGTTTGTTTGTCTATTTGTCTGTCCGTCTGTCTGTCTGTCTGTTTGTCTAGTCTGTCCATCCGTCTGTCTGTCTGTTTGTCTATTTGTCTGTCCATCCGTCTGTACTATCTGTTTGTCATCCGTCTGTCTGTCTGTTTGTCCGTCCGTCTGTTTGTTTGTCTATTTGTCTGTCCGTCTGTCTGTCTTTCAGTCTGCCTGTCTGTCCGCCTGTCTATATGTCTGTCTCTGTGTACATATCCATGTGTCACTCTGTACATCTAACTGTTGTTGTACAGTATGTGTTGTCGTAGTTACCACCACTGCCTGAGGTAATGTGTCTGTCTGTAGTACCCAGTACTGTCCCAGTTAGAGAGAGGTAATGTGTCTGTCTGTAGTACCCAGTACTGTCCCAGTTAGAGGTAATGTGTCTGTCTGTAGTACCCAGTACTGTCCCAGTTAGAGGTAATGTGTCTGTCTGTAGTACCCAGTACTGTCCCAGTTAGAGAGAGGTAATGTGTCTGTCTGTAGTACCCAGTACTGTCCCAGTTAGAGGTAATGTGTCTGTCTGTAGTACCCAGTACTGTCCCAGTTAGAGGTAATGTGTCTGTCTGTAGTACCCAGTACTGTCCCAGTTAGAGGTAATGTGTCTGTCTGGGATGAGGTCATGGAACTTTGTGAAGCAGCACTGTGGTTAGTTTTACTGGTGAAACTGAGCCAGGTTGTTATAACAGGGTAAGCAGGAGTCTGAGCAGCTGATATACCGTTATTATGAATTCACGACACTCACTCACTCACTCACTCACTCACTCACTCACTCACTCACTCACTCACTCACTCACTCACTCACTCACTCACTCACTCACTCAGTTATGTACCACCAGTGTGTGTGGAGTATTCTAAGTGATGGTTGTGTGTGTTTATGTGGCTGCCTGCACATGCATGTGTGCGTATGTAGGGTGAGTTTCCTATTTGGGAAGGGTCCATCCTGCCCCTGGGTTAAAGTGATCTGGACTTAGTGTGTCATGAGGAGAGGAGTGCCGTTTGTCTTCATGTAATCCACCTTGCTGCTATTCGTGAGATGAGTCCTCTTCTTATCTTACAAGAATCCTCATGAAACAGAAATAAACAGCATCTCACCACCGTTGCCTTTGTCCTGCTGTCCGCCTGTTGGAGTCTCGTCTGTCAAAACATCTGCTTTTTATTGTAAGGCAGGGAACAGAGTTTGGGATCCTCACAGTGGCAGCTCTATATAGACAATAGAGTTTGGAATCCTCACCGTGGCAGCTCTATATAGAAAATCGAGTTTGGAATCCTCACCGTGGCAGCTCTATATAGAAAATAGAGTTTGGAATCCTCACCGTGGCAGCTCTATATAGAAAATAGAGTTTGGAATCCTCACAGTGGCAGCTCTATATAGAAATCGAGTTTGGAATCCTCACAGTGGCAGCTCTATGTAGAAATAGAGTTTGGGATCCTCACAGTGGCAGCTCTATATAGAAAATAGAGTTTGGAATCCTCACCGTGGCAGCTCTATATAGAAAATAGAGTTTGGAATCCTCACAGTGGCAGCTCTATGTAGAAATAGAGTTTGGAATCCTCACAGTGGCAGCTCTATATAGACAATAGAGTTTGGAATCCTCACAGTGGCAGCTCTATGTAGACAAT
Organism: Oncorhynchus keta; assembly: GCF_023373465.1. Classification (NCBI taxonomy): domain Eukaryota; kingdom Metazoa; phylum Chordata; class Actinopteri; order Salmoniformes; family Salmonidae; genus Oncorhynchus; species Oncorhynchus keta. Next base: position 39,662,648 of record NC_068445.1, on the reverse strand, counting down.
AGAGTTTGGAATCCTCACAGTGGCAGCTCTATATAGACAATAGAGTTTGGAATCCTCACAGTGGCAGCTCTATGTAGACAATAGAGTTTGGAATCCTCACCGTAGCAGCTCTATATAGACAATAGAGTTTGGGATCCTCACAGTGGCAGCTCTATGTAGACAATAGAGTTTGGAATCCTCACAGTGGCAGCTCTATATAGAAATCGAGTTTGGAATCCTCACAGTGGCAGCTCTATGTAGAAATAGAGTTTAGAATCCTCACAGTGGCAGCTCTATATAGAAATCGAGTTTGGAATCCTCACAGTGGCAGCTCTATGTAGAAATAGAGTTTAGAATCCTCACAGTGGCAGCTCTATGTAGAAATAGAGTTTGGAATCCTCACAGTGGCAGCTCTATATAGAAATAGAGTTTGGAATCCTCACAGTGCCAGCTCTATGTAGAAATAGAGTGTCATTTGGGACACAGTGTTTCCACTAGACCAGACAGGAAATTAACATTCCACGTCCTTCTAGTGGAGAACAGGAAAACCACTTGTTCCTCCGTCCATCCATACCTCCTGTTTGATGTATAAAGAAGTATTGTCTCGGTACTGATACCATATGTCTTCTCTCTGTCTCCTCTCTCATTGTCAGCTTGGTCTCCTCTCTGTCTCCTCTCTAATTGTCAGCTTGGTCTCCTCTCTGTCTCCTCTCTCATTGTCAGCTTGGTCTCCTCTCTGTCTCCTCTCTCATTGTCAGCTTGGTCTCCTCTCTGTCTCCTCTCTCATTGTCAGCTTGGTCTCCTCTCTGTCTCCTCTCTGTCTCCTCTCTCATTGTCAGCTTGGTCTCCTCTCTGTCTCCTCTCTCATTGTCAGCTTGGTCTCCTCTCTGTCTCCTCTCTCATTGTCAGCTTGGTCTCCTCTCTGTCTCCTCTCTGTCTCCTCTCTCAATGTCAGCTTGGTCTCCTCTCTGTCTCCTCTCTGTCTCCTCTCTCAATGTCAGCTTGGTCTCCTCTCTGTCTCCTCTCTGTCTCCTCTCTCAATGTCAGCTTGGTCTCCTCTCTGTCTCCTCTCTCATTGTTAGCTTGGTCTCCTCTCTGTCTCCTCTCTGTCTCCTCTCTGTCTCCTCTCTCAATGTCAGCTTGGTCTCCTCTTTGTCTCCTCTCTCATTGTCAGCTTGGTCTCCTCTCTGTCTCCTCTCTCATTGTTAGCTTGGTCTCCTCTCTGTCTCCTCTCTGTCTCCTCTCTCAATGTCAGCTTGGTCTCCTCTCTGTCTCCTCTCTGTCTCCTCTCTCAATGTCAGCTTGGTCTCCTCTCTGTCTCCTCTCTGTCTCCTCTCTCAATGTCAGCTTGGTCTCCTCTCTGTCTCCTCTCTCATTGTTAGCTTGGTCTCCTCTCTGTCTCCTCTCTGTCTCCTCTCTGTCTCCTCTCTCAATGTCAGCTTGGTCTCCTCTCTGTCTCCTCTCTCATTGTTAGCTTGGTCTCCTCTCTGTCTCCTCTCTGTCTCCTCTCTGTCTCCTCTCTCAATGTCAGCTTGGTCTCCTCTTTGTCTCCTCTCTCATTGTCAGCTTGGTCTCCTCTCTGTCTCCTCTCTCATTGTCAGCTTGGTCTCCTCTCTGTCTCCTCTCTGTCTCCTCTCTCAATGTCAGCTTGGTCTCCTCTCTGTCTCCTCTCTGTCTCCTCTCTCAATGTCAGCTTGGTCTCCTCTCTGTCTCCTCTCTGTCTCCTCTCTCAATGTCAGCTTGGTCTCCTCTCTGTCTCCTCTCTGTCTCCTCTCTCATTGTCAGCTTGGTCTCCTCTCTGTCTCCTCTCTCATTGTCAGCTTGGTCTCCTCTCTGTCTCCTCTCTGTCTCCTCTCTCATTGTCAGCTTGGTCTCCTCTCTGTCTCCTCTCTCATTGTTAGCTTGGTCTCCTCTCTGTCTCCTCTCTGTCTCCTCTCTCATTGTCCGCTTGGTCTCCTCTCTGTCTCCTCTCTCATTGTCAGCTTGGTCTCCTCTCTGTCTCCTCTCTCATTGTCAGCTTGGTCTCCTCTTTGTCTCCTCTCTCATTGTCAGCTTGGTCTCCTCTCTGTCTCCTCTCTCATTGTCAGCTTGGTCTCCTCTCTGTCTCCTCTCTCATTGTCAGCTTGGTCTCCTCTCTGTCTCCTCTCTCATTGTCAGCTTGGTCTCCTCTCTGTCTCCTCTCTCATTGTCAGCTTGGTCTCCTCTCTGTCTCCTCTCTCATTGTCAGCTTGGTCTCCTCTCTGTCTCCTCTCTCATTGTCAGCTTGGTCTCCTCTCTGTCTCCTCTCTCATTGTCAGCTTGGTCTCCTCTCTGTCTCCTCTCTGTCTCCTCTCTCATTGTCAGCTTGGTCTCCTCTCTGTCTCCTCTCTCATTGTCAGCTTGGTCTCCTCTCTGTCTCCTCTCTCATTGTCAGCTTGGTCTCCTCTCTGTCTCCTCTCTCATTGTCAGCTTGGTCTCCTCTCTGTCTCCTCTCTCATTGTCAGCTTGGTCTCCTCTCTGTCTCCTCTCTCATTGTTAGCTTGGTCTCCTCTCTGTCTCCTCTCTGTCTCCTCTCTCAATGTCAGCTTGGTCTCCTCTCTGTCTCCTCTCTCATTGTCAGCTTGGTCTCCTCTCTGTCTCCTCTCTCATTGTCAGCTTGGTCTCCTCTCTGTCTCCTCTCTCATTGTCAGCTTGGTCTCCTCTCTGTCTCCTCTCTCAATGTCAGCTTGGTCTCCTCTCTGTCTCCTCTCTCATTGTCAGCTTGGTCTCCTCTCTGTCTCCTCTCTCATTGTTAGCTTGGTCTCCTCTCTGTCTCCTCTCTGTCTCCTCTCTCAATGTCAGCTTGGTCTCCTCTCTGTCTCCTCTCTCATTGTTAGCTTGGTCTCCTCTCTGTCTCCTCTCTCATTGTCAGCTTGGTCTCCTCTCTGTCTCCTCTCTCATTGTTAGCTTGGTCTCCTCTCTGTCTCCTCTCTCATTGTCAGCTTGGTCTCCTCTCTGTCTCCTCTCTCATTGTCAGCTTGGTCTCCTCTCTGTCTCCTCTCTGTCTCCTCTCTCATTGTCAGCTTGGTCTCCTCTCTGTCTCCTCTCTCATTGTCAGCTTGGTCTCCTCTCTGTCTCCTCTCTGTCTCCTCTCTGTCTCCTCTCTCAATGTCAGCTTGGTCTCCTCTCTGTCTCCTCTCTGTCTCCTCTCTGTCTCCTCTCTGTCTCCTCTCTCAATGTCAGCTTGGTCTCCTCTCTGTCTCCTCTCTCATTGTTAGCTTGGTCTCCTCTCTGTCTCCTCTCTGTCTCCTCTCTGTCTCCTCTCTCATTGTCAGCTTGGTCTCCTCTTTGTCTCCTCTCTCATTGTCAGCTTGGTCTCCTCTCTGTCTCCTCTCTCATTGTCAGCTTGGTCTCCTCTCTGTCTCCTCTCTGTCTCCTCTCTCAATGTCAGCTTGGTCTCCTCTTTGTCTCCTCTCTCATTGTCAGCTTGGTCTCCTCTCTGTCTCCTCTCTGTCTCCTCTCTCAATGTCAGCTTGGTCTCCTCTCTGTCTCCTCTCTGTCTCCTCTCTCATTGTCAGCTTGGTCTCCTCTCTGTCTCCTCTCTGTCTCCTCTCTCATTGTCAGCTTGGTCTCCTCTCTGTCTCCTCTCTGTCTCCTCTCTCAATGTCAGCTTGGTCTCCTCTTTGTCTCCTCTCTCATTGTCAGCTTGGTCTCCTCTCTGTCTCCTCTCTGTCTCCTCTCTCAATGTCAGCTTGGTCTCCTCTCTGTCTCCTCTCTGTCTCCTCTCTCAATGTCAGCTTGGTCTCCTCTCTGTCTCCTCTCTGTCTCCTCTCTCAATGTCAGCTTGGTCTCCTCTCTGTCTCCTCTCTCATTGTCAGCTTGGTCTCCTCTCTGTCTCCTCTCTCATTGTCAGCTTGGTCTCCTCTCTGTCTCCTCTCTGTCTCCTCTCTGTCTCCTCTCTCAATGTCAGCTTGGTCTCCTCTCTGTCTCCTCTCTGTCTCCTCTCTGTCTCCTCTCTCATTGTCAGCTTGGTCTCCTCTCTGTCTCCTCTCTGTCTCCTCTCTCATTGTCAGCTTGGTCTCCTCTCTGTCTCCTCTCTGTCTCCTCTCTCATTGTCAGCTTGGTCTCCTCTCTGTCTCCTCTCTCATTGTCAGCTTGGTCTCCTCTCTGTCTCCTCTCTGTCTCCTCTCTCAATGTCAGCTTGGTCTCCTCTCTGTCTCCTCTCTGTCTCCTCTCTCATTGTCAGCTTGGTCTCCTCTCTGTCTCCTCTCTCAATGTCAGCTTGGTCTCCTCTCTGTCTCCTCTCTCATTGTCAGCTTGGTCTCCTCTCTGTCTCCTCTCTCAATGTCAGCTTGGTCTCCTCTCTGTTTCCTCTCTTAATGTCAGCTTGGTCTCCTCTCTGTCTCCTCTCTCAATGTCAGCTTGGTCTTCTCTCTGTCTCCCTCTCATAATGTAAACATGGTGTAGGGCCCCAGAGACACTCAGTCTCTACGTAAAGCTGAGGTGTTGTTGAGATGAAGGGGTCAAATCCCCCAAACCACACACTTCTTTCAGTGAGTGGAAACGTGTACCCCTGTTTCTATTAGAGCCAGGAGTTCTCTCTCTTTCTTTCTCTCTCTGAGGCTTTGGTGCTTTTATCATTAGTGGCTGACCTGACCTCTTCCCTCAGTGGACATAGAGTACAGTCCCGGCAGAGCAGTGGAAACATTAACACAACTCTCTCTCTCATGTACGTTTGGCTGGCTGCAATAGTTTTAGTTTCTTTGGCTTTCTTGAAGAAGTCGCTCATACTATCGATTGACGTGTGTGTGTGTGTGTGTGTGTGTGTGTGTGTGTGTGTGTGTGTGTGTGTGTGTGTGTGTGTGTGTGTGTGTGGGGGCAGAGGATCTGCAGACCAGATGTATGCACTTCCACTGATCCTCAGCCTGACTACAGATCAGTTCCACTCTGATCCTCAGCCTGACTACAGATCAGTTCCACTCTGATCCTCAGCCTGACTACAGATCAGTTCCACTCTGATCCTCAGCCTGACTACAGATCAGTTCCACTCTGATCCTCAGCCTGACTACAGATCAGTTCCACTCTGATCCTCAGCCTGACTACAGACCAGTTCCACTCTGATCCTCAGCCTGACTACAGATCAGTTCCACTCTGATCCTCAGCCTGACTACAGATCAGTTCCACTCTGATCCTCAGCCTGACTACAGATCAGTTCCACACACACAGCTGGAGGGATGGAGAGGGAAAGAGGGAGAGAGAGATAGAAAGGAAGAGACTAACGGAGGTGGAGAGAGATTGTTTATTTCTCTTATTATATATTTCATTTGCTTTGGCATATGTTTCCCATGCCAATAAAGCCCTTTGAATTGAGAGAGAGACAGATTAATGAGTGTGTAGGAGAGAGAGAGATATGGGAAGAGAGATGAATGTGTGTAGGAGAGAGAGAGAGAGATGTGTAGGGGTTGAGACAGATTAATGTGTATGTAGCAGAGAGAGAGAGATGTGTAGGGGTCGAGACAGATTAATGTGTATGTAGTAGAGAGAGAGAGAGAGAGAGAGAGAGAGAGTTGGTATGAGACAGATTAATGTGTATGCAGCAGAGAGAGAGAGAGAGATGTGTAGGGGTTGAGACAGATTAATGTGTATGTAGCAGAGAGAGAGAGAGAGAGAGAGATGTGTAGGGGTTGAGACAGATTAATGTGTATGTAGCAGAGAGAGAGAGAGAGATGGGTTGAGACAGATTAATGTGTATGTAGCAGAGAGAGAGAGATGGGATGAGACAGATTAATGTGTATGTAGCAGAGAGAGAGAGAGAGAGAGAGAGAGAGAGAGAGAGAGAGAGAGAGAGAGAGAGAGAGAGAGAGAGAGAGAGAGAGAGAGAGAGAGAGAGAGAGAGTTGGTATGAGACAGATGAATGTGTATGCAGGAGAGAGAGAGAGAGAGAGAGAGAGAGAGAGAGAGAGAGAGAGAGAGAGAGAGAGAGAGAGAGAGAGAGAGAGAGAGAGAGAGAGAGAGAGAGAGAGAGAGAGATTCATGTGTATGTAGCAGAGAGAGAGAGAGATGTGTAGGAGATGAGAGAGATTCATGTGTATGTAGCAGAGAGAGAGAGAGAGAGAGAGAGAGAGAGAGAGAGAGAGAGAGAGAGAGAGAGAGAGATTCATGTGTATGTAGCAGAGAGAGAGAGAGAGAGAGAGAGAGAGAGAGAGAGAGAGAGAGAGAGAGAGAGAGAGAGAGAGAGATTCATGTGTATGTAGCAGAGAGAGAGAGATGTGTAGGAGATGAGACAGATTAATGTGTATGTAGCAGAGAGAGAGAGAGAGAGAGAGAGAGAGAGAGAGAGAGAGAGAGAGAGAGAGAGAGAGAGAGAGAGATTCATGTGTATGTAGCAGAGAGAGAGAGATGTGTAGGAGATGAGACAGATTAATGTGTATGTAGCAGAGAGAGAGAGGAGATGTTAGGAGATCAGACAGATTCATGTGTATGTAGCAGAGAGAGAGAGAGAGATGTGTAGGAGATGAGAGAGATTAATGTGTATGTAGCAGAGAGAGAGAGAGAGATGTGTAGGGGTTGAGACAGATTAATGTGTATGTAGCAGAGAGAGAGAGAGAGAGAGATGTGTAGGAGATGAGAGAGATTCGTGTGTATGTAGCAGAGAGAGAGAGAGAGAGATGTGTAGGAGATGAGAGAGATTCGTGTGTATGTAGCAGAGAGAGAGAGAGATGTGTAGGAGATCAGAGAGATTCATGTGTATGTAGCAGAGAGAGAGAGAGATGTGTAGGAGATCAGACAGATTCATGTGTATGTAGCAGAGAGAGAGAGAGATGTGTAGGAGATGAGAGAGATTCGTGTGTATGTAGCAGAGAGAGAGAGAGATGTGTAGGAGATGAGAGAGATTAATGTGTATGTAGCAGAGAGAGAGAGAGAGAGTGTAGGAGAGAGAGAGATGTATGTAGGGTCGAGAGACAGATTCATGTGTGTGTATGTAGCAGAGAGAGAGAGAGAGAGACAGATTCATGTGTATGTAGCAGCAGAGAGAGAGAGATGTGTAGGAGATGAGACAGATTAATGTGTATGTAGCAGAGAGAGAGAGAGAGAGATTAATGTGTATGTAGCAGAGAGAGAGAGAGAGATGTGTAGGGGTTGAGACAGACACAGAATTTGTATTACATCTATTCATCCAGTTGGCCTATAGAAAGTAGTCACATTATCCATCAAAATAGTCATTCAAAATCCACAGTCTTTAATTAAGAAATTGAGAGAAATAATCCTCAAATATCCAGTGAAATTCCATCCTGTGACAAGATTTTCTATAGGCTTTGAGAGGAGTAGGACACAGAGACAGACAGCTGGGAGGGATGTCTGCAGTGTGAGCAGAGAATAATTCATCATCTTTGATAAACAAAGATTTCACACATACTGTAATTCCATGGCTGTGTATCCTTAATGGCTGTTTTGTTTACTATCTGTTAAAATCCCAAATGAATGATTTGAGTTGTTTTATTGCTGCGTGTATGGCAACGTTACATTGGCTGTGAATGTGTTCTGTCAGGCCAATGAAGACGGTTAAACTCTGTCGGATGGAAAAAGAGACAGTCAGAACACGATTTCAGTGACTCGCTAACTCTGAGATGTGCTGAGGGTAAAGAAGATCATTGCACTGCTATATTTATGCTCAAATGTCTTGCAGATGCTCCCTGAAGCAACTTTGTTTCCTGACCTCTAACTGTCAGGGCTTCACAGCAGCATGACGGAGAGCCTGTGGGTAGTTATGCCCCGTGGCAGCTGAGCCAGGCATCATGCAAGGACGATATTTGGTCTCCAGGACCCAATGGCTCAGTGGATGCTCAGGCACAACAGAGGATACCCTTTTATATGGGACAGAGAGAGAGTTGGGATAAAGAGAAAGATAGAGAGTTGGGATAAAGAGAAAGATAGAGAGAGAGAGTTGGGATAAAGAGAAAGATAGAGAGAGAGTTGGGATAAAGATAAAGATAGAGAGAGAGAGAGTTGGGATAAAGAGAAAGATAGAGAGAGAGTTGGATAAAGAGAAAGATAGAGAGAGAGAGAGCGTTGGGATAAAGAGAAAGATAGAGAGAGAGTTGGGATAAAGAGAAAGATAGAGAGAGAGTTGGGATAAAGAGAAAGATAGAGAGAGAGAGTTGGGATAAAGATAGAGAGAGAGAGTTGGGATAAAGAGAAAGATAGAGAGAGAGTTGGGATAAAGAGAAAGATAGAGAGAGAGAGTTGGGATAAAGATAGAGAGAGAGAGTTGGGATAAAGAGAAAGATAGAGAGAGAGAGTTGGGATAAAGAGAAAGATAGAGAGAGAGAGTTGGATAAAGAGAAAGATAGAGAGAGAGCGTTGGGATAAAGATAGAGAGAGAGAGTTGGGATAAAGAGAAAGAGAGAGAGTTGGGATATAGAGAAAGAGAGAGATAGAGAGAGAGTTGGGATAAAGAGAAAGATAGAGAGAGAGCGTTGGGATAAAGAGAAAGATAGAGAGAGAGAGATTTGGGATAAAGATAGAGAGAGAGAGTTGGGATATAGAGAAAGAGAGAGAGAGAGATAGAGAGAGAGAGAGTTGGGATAAAGAGAAAGATGAAAGTATTCGGCCCCCTTGAACTTTGCGACCTTTTGCCACATTTCAGGCTTCAAACATAAAGATATAAAACTGTATTTTTTTGTGAAGAATCAACAACAAGTGGGACACAATCATGAAGTGGAACGACATTTATTGGATATTTCAAACTTTTTTAACAAATCAAAAACTGAAAAATTGGGCGTGCAAAATTATTCAGCCCTCTTAAGTTAATACTTTGTAGCGCCACCTTTTGCTGCGATTACAGCTGAAAGTCGCTTGGGGTATGTCTCTATCAGTTTTGCACATCGAGAGACTGAATTTTTTTCCCATTCCTCCTTGCAAAACAGCTCGAGCTCAGTGAGGTTGGATGGAGAGCATTTGTGAACAGCAGTTTTCAGTTCTTTCCACGTATTCTCGATTGGATTCAGGTCTGGACTTTGACTTGGCCATTCTAACACCTGGATATGTTTATTTTTGAACCATTCCATTGTAGATTTTGCTTTATGTTTTGGATCATTGTCTTGTTGGAAGACAAATCTCCGTCCCAGTCTCAGGTCTTTTGCAGACTCCATCAGGTTTTCTTCCAGAATGGTCCTGTATTTGGCTCCATCCATCTTCCCATCAATTTTAACCATCTTCCCTGTCCCTGCTGAAGAAAAGCAGGCCCAAACCATGATGCTGCCACCACCATGTTTGACAGTGGGGATGATGCGTTCAGGGTGATGAGCTGTGTTGCTTTTACGCCAAACATAACATTTTGCATTGTTGCCAAAAAGTTCAATTTTGGTTTCATCTGACCAGAGCACCTTCTTCCACATGTTTGGTGTGTCTCCCAGGTGGCTTGTGGCAAACTTTAAACAACACTTTTTATGGATATCTTTAAGAAATGGCTTTCTTCTTGCCACTCTTCCATAAAGGCCAGATTTGTGCAATATACGACTGATTGTTGTCCTATGGACAGAGTCTCCCACCTCAGCTGTAGATCTCTGCAGTTCATCCAGAGTGATCATGGGCCTCTTGGCTGCATCTCTGATCAGTCTTCTCCTTGTATGAGCTGAAAGTTTAGAGGGACGGCCAGGTCTTGGTAGATTTGCAGTGGTCTGATACTCCTTCCATTTCAATATTATCGCTTGCACAGTGCTCCTTGGGATGTTTAAAGCTTGGGAAATCTTTTTGTATCCAAATCCGGCTTTAAACTTCTTCACAACAGTATCTCGGACCTGCCTGGTGTGTTCCTTGTTCTTCATGATGCTCTCTGCGCTTTTAACGGACCTCTGAGACTATCACAGTGCAAGTGCATTTATACGGAGACTTGATTACACACAGGTGAATTGTATTTATCATCATTAGTCATTTAGGTCAACATTGGATCATTCAGAGATCCTCACTGAACCTCTGGAGAGAGTTTACTGCACTGAAAGTAAAGGGGCTGAATAATTTTGCACGCCCAATTTTTCAGTTTTTGATTTGTTAAAAATGTTTGAAATATCCATTAAATGTCGTTCCACTTCATGATTGTGTCCCACTTGTTGTTGATTCTTCACAAAAAAATACAGTTTATATCTTTATGTTTGAAGCCTGAAATGTGGCAAAAGGTTGCAAAGTTCAAGGGGGCCGAATACTTTCGCAAGGCACTGTATATAGAGAGAGTTGGGATATAGAGAAAGATTGTGAGAGAGAGAGTTTTAAAAAAGCCCCTTGAATTGAATTAAGAGAGTTGGGATAAAGAGAAAGATAGAGGGAGAGAGTGTTAAGATAAAGATATAGAGAGAGAGTTGGGATAAAGAGAAAGATAGAGGGAGAGAGTGTTGGGATAAAGAGAAAGATATAGAGAGAGTTGGGATAAAGAGAAAGAGAGAGTTGGGATAAAGAGAAAGATAGAGAGAGTTGGGATAAAGAGAAAGATGGAGAGAGTTGGGAGAAAGATAGAGAGAGAGAGAGTTCCGGAAAAGATAGAGAGAGAGAGTTGGGATATAGAGAAAGAGAGAGAGAGAGAGAGATTTAAAAAAGCCCCTTGAATTGAATTGAATTGAGAGAGTTGGGATAAAGAGAAAGATAGACAGAACAATAACCCAACACACCTCCAGGCTGTGTAAGAGCTATTTGAACAAGAAGGAGAGTGACGGAGTGCTGCATCAGATGACCTGACCTCCACAATCCCCTGACCTCAACCCAATTAAGATGGTTTGGGATGAGTTGAACCACAGAGTGAAGGAAAAGCAGCCAGCAAGTGCTCAGCGTATGTGGGAACTCCTTCAATACTGTTGGAAAAGCATTCCAGGTGAAGCTGGTTGAGAGAATGCCAAGAGTGTGCAAAGCTGTCCTCAGGGCAAAGGGTGGCTACTTTGAAGAATCTAAAATATAATAACACTTTTTTGGTTACTACATGATTCCATATGTGTTATTTCATAGTTTTGATGTTATTCTACAATGTAGAAAGTAGTAAAAAATAAAGAAGAAAAACCCTTGTGTGGGTGTGTCCAAACTTTTGACTGGTACTGTAAGTATTCAGTCCCTTTGCTATGAGACTTGAAATTGAGCTCGAGTGCATCCTGTTTCCATTGATCATCCTTGAGACGTTTCTGCAACTTGATCTAAGTCCACCTGTTGTAAATTCAATTGATTGGACATGATTTGGAAAGGCACACACCTGTCTATATAAGATCCCACAGTTGACAGTGCATGTCAGAGAGAAAAAACAAGCCATGAGGTGAATGGAATTGTCTGTAGCGCTCCGAGACAGGATTGTGTCGAGGCACAGATCTGGGGAAGGGTACCAAAAATGTCTGCCGCATTGAAGGTCCCCAAGAACACAGTGACCTCCATCTTTCTTAAATGGAAGAAGTTTGGAACCACCAAGACTCTTCTTAGAGCTGGCTTCCCGGCCAAACTGAGCAATCGGGTGAGGGAAGTGACCAAGAACCAAATGGGCACTCTGACAGAGCTCTAGAGTTCCTCTGTGGGGTTCCTCTGTGGAGTTGTGAGATCCTTCCAGAAGGACAACCATTTCTGCAGCTCTCCACCAATCAGGCCTTTATGACAGACGGAAGCCACTCCACAGTAAAAGGCACATGACAGTCCGCTTGGAGTTTGCCAGAAGGCACCTAAAGTCTCACAGACCATGAGAAACAAGATTCTCTGGTCTGATGAAACCAATATTTAACTATTTGGCCTGAATGCCAAGTGTCACATCTGGAGGAAACTTGGCAACATCCCTACGGTGAAGCATGGTGGTGGGGATGTTTTTCAGCGGCAGGGACTGGGAGACTAGTCAGAATCGAGGGAAAGATGAACGGAGCAAAGTACAGAGAGATCCTTGATGAAAACTTGCTCCAGACCTCAGACTGGGGCGAAGGTTCACCTTTAAACAGGACAACGACCCTAATCGCACAGCCAAGACAAAGCAGGTGTGGCTTCGGGACAAGTCTCTGAATGTCCTTGAGTGGCGTAGCCAGAGCCTGGACTTGAACCCCATCAAACATCTCTGAAGAGATCTGAAAATAGCTGTGCAGCGACGCTCCCCATCCAACCTGACAGAGCTTGAGATGATCTGCAGAGAAGAATAAGAGAAACTCCCCAAATAAAGGTGTGCCAAGCTTGTAGCATCATACCCAAGAAGACTCCAGGCTGTAGTCGCTACCAAAGGTGCATAAACAAAGTACTGAGTAAAGGGTCTGAATACTAATGTAAATTTATTATTTAAGTAATTAAAAAAAATATATATAAGCAGAAATGTCTAAAAACTTGTTTCTGCTTTGTCCTTATAGGGTATTGTGATGTCATTATAGGGTATTGTGATGTCATTATAGGGTATTGTGTGTAGATTGATGAGGGAATAATAATAACTATTTAATCAATTTTAGAATAAGGCTGTAACGTAACAAAATGTGGAAAATTACTTACCGAAGGCACTGTATATGTACCCTTGCTTTGGATCCAATTTGTAAGTCGCTCTGGATAAGAGCGTCTGCTAAATGACTTAAATGTAATGTAAATGTAATGTAATGGATCTTTAGCAAGGGTTTGTGGGTATGCCAAAATGCCATGCCAACAATCCAATCTCACTTTTATTCCTCAGGACAGACAGACAGACAGACAGACAGACAGACAGACAGACAGACAGACAGACAGACAGACAGACAGACAGAACAACAGGGAGACCGACAGGGAGACAGACAGACAGGGAGACAGACAGACAGGGAGACAGACAGACAGGGAGACAGACAGACGGGGAGACAGACAGACAGGGAGACAGACAGACAGGGAGACAGACTGACAGGGAGACAGACAGACAGGTAGAGGGACGGGGTGACAGACGGGGAGACAGACAGACAGTCAGAAAGACAGACAGTGAGTCTCTACAGGTGGAGGCATGAGTAGTGGTTAGAACACAGAATAAAGGGCTCACAGGAACTACTGTATTATTCAGATTACTCTGATTGGTCCAGGGCTGGTCCAGGGCAGGCTTCTGTGTTTTGCAAGTTTTCCACTGTACTGTACTGTGTGTGTGAATGTGCATGCGTGTGTGTCTGTAGTTAGTTTCAGACTGAGTGACTTTTCCCAGACATAAGTTTATTTTCTCTCTATCTGCATTAATGGAAACGGTTTGTGCAGAAAAGAGTTGAACTGAATCTTGTTAGTTTACGTCTTCGGAACAACTGTCCAGACCAAAGTAAAATGAATTATTGCACAATGAAGTAATACACATCTGTTGAATGTGATTTCTGTGGAATTGGGGGAAACAGTAGTGAGCACGGTTTCATGCACCAATTACTATAATAGTTTAAAGTGTCTACATGCTTTGAAAGAATAATTGTAATTAATTAACTAATTATCCTTTTTATACACTGAACATTAAGAACACCTTCCTAATGTTGAGTTGCATCTCCCCCTTTCCCCTCAGAACATCCTCAATTCATCAGGTCATGGACTCTACAAGGTGTCAAGTGTTCCGCAGGGATGCTGGCCCATGTTGACTCCATTGCTTCCCACAGTTGTGTCCAGTTGGCTGGATGTCCTTTGGTTGGTGGATCATTCTTGATACACACGGGAAAACTGTTGAGCATGAAAACCCCAGCAGTTTTTGACACAAACCGGTGCGCCTGGCACCTACTACAATACCCCCCGTTCCCTTAAATCTTTTGTTTAGCCTATTCACCCTGTGAATGGCCCACATGCACAATCCATGTCTCAATTGTCTCAAGGCTTAAAGATCCTTCTTTAACCCCGTCTCCTCCCCTTCACCTACACTGATTTGGTATTTCATTAGGATCCACATTAGCTGCTGTGAAAGCAGCAGCTACTCTTCCTGGGGTCCACACAGAACATGAAACATGACATGACACAGAACATTAATAGACAAGAACATCTCAAGGACAGAACTACATCAATGTAAAAAAGGCACACGTAGCCTTCATATCAATACATACACACAAACTGTCTAGGTCAAATAAGGGAGAGGCCTTGAGCCATGAGGTGTTGTTTTATCTGTTTTTTAAACCAAGTTCGCCTTTCATTTGAGCAATATGAGATTAAAGGGAGTTCCATGCAATGGCTCTATATAATACTGTACGCTTTCTTAAATTTGTTCTGGATTTGGGGAAAAGACCCCTGGTGGCATGTTTGATGGGATAAGTGTGTGTGTCAGAGCTGTGTGTAAGTTGACTATGCAAACAATTTGGAATTTCCAACACATCAATATTTCTTATAAAAAGAAGTGATGCAGTCAGTCTCTCCGAAAACTCTTAGCCAAGAGAGATTCGCCTGCATAGTATTTATATCAGATCTCTGATTACATCAAGAGCAAGATGTGCTGCTCTGTTCTGGGCCAGCTGAAGTTTAACTAGGTCTTTCCTTGCAGCACTCGACCACACAACTGGACAATAATCAAGATAAGACAAAACTAGAGGCTCTGGCTGGACCACTCAAGGACATTCAGAGACTTGTCCCGAAGCCACTCCTGTGTTGTCTTGGCTGTGTGCTTAGAGTTGTTGTCCTGATGGAAGGCTGAGGTCCTGAGCACTCTAGAGCAGGTTTTTATCAAGGATCTCTCTGTACTTTGCTCCATTAATCTTTCCCTCGATCCTGACTAGTCTTCCAGTCCCTGCCGCTGAAAAACATCCCCACAGCATGATGCTGCCTCCACCATGCTTCACCGTAGGGATGGTGCCAGGTTTCCTCCAGATGTGACGCTTGGCATTCAGGCCAAATAGTTCAATATTGGTTTCATCAGACCAGAGATTCTTGTTTCTCTAGGTCTGAGAGTCTTTAGGTGCCTTTTGGCAAACTCCAAGCGGGCTGTCATGTGCCTTTTACTGAGGAGTGGCTTCTGTCTGACTCTACCATAAAGGCCTGATTGGTGGAGTGCTGCAGAGATGGTTGTCCTTCTGGAAGATGCTCCCATCTCCCCAGAGGAACTCTGGAGCTCTGTCAGAGTGACCATCGGTTTCTTTGTCACCTCCATGACCAAGGCCCTTCTCCCCCGATTGCTCAGTTTGGCCGGACGGCCAGCTCTAAGAAGAGTCTTGGTGGTTCCAAAGTTCTTCCATTTAAGAATGATGGAGGCCACTGTGTTCTTGGGGACCTTCAATACTACAGACATGTTTTGGTACCCTCCCCCAGATCTGTTTCTCGACACAATCCTGTCTCGGAGCTCTACGGACAATTCCTTCAACCTCATGGCTTGGTTTTTGTTCTGACATGCACTGTCAACTGTTGGACCTTATATAGACAGGTGTTTTGACCATGACAGTTTACGATCTAAGGTAACACCAAGTAATTTAGTCTCCTCAACTTGTTCAACAGTCACACCATTCATTACCAGATTCAGCTGAGGTCTAGAACTTAGGGAATGATTTGTACTAAATACAATGCTCTTAGTTTTAGAGATGTTCAGTACCAGTTTATTACTGGCCACCCATTCCAAAACACACTGCAACTCTTTGTTAAGGGTTTCAGTGACTTCATTAGCTGGTTGTTGTTGGTTGTTGATGCCTACATACGTGGACACACATGCTTTGTTTAATGCCAGCAGCAGGTCATTGGTAAACATAGAAAAGAGTAGAGGGCCTAGAGATTTGCCTTGCGGAAGCTTCCATTTAAAGAAAACCCTCTGAGATCTTTTGGATAGGTAGCTCTGAATCCACGATATGGCAGAGTTTGAAAAGTCATAACACATAGATTTTCTTAACAACCTGTTATGGTCAATAATATGAAAGGCTTCACGGAAATTTATTCTCGGAAGTGCTCCCACAATCTATTTATTATCAATTTCTTTTCTTTTCAGGATCGTGTCTTTCAGAGATAATTCGTAAAAATCCAAATAACTTCACCGATCTTCATTGGAAAGGGTTTAAACACTGTTTCCCATGCTTAAACAATTAATGAACATGCATCTGTGTATGGTTGTTAAGACACTAACAGCTTACAAACGGCAGGCAATTAAGGTCACAGTTATGAAAACTTAGGACACTAAAGAGGCCTTTCTACTGACTCTGAAAAACACCAAAAGAAAGATGCCCACGGTCCCTGCTCATCTGTGTGAACGTGCCTTAGGCATGCTGCAAGGAGGCATGAGGACTGCAGATGTGGCCAGGGCAATAAATTGCAATGTCCGTACTGTGAGACAGCGCTACAGGGAGACAGGACAGACAGCTGATCGTCCTCGCAGTGGCAGACCACATGTAACAACACCTGCACAGGATTGGTACATCCGAACACCACACCTACGGGACAGGTACAGAATGGCAACAACAATTGCTCGAGTTACACCAGGAATGTACAATCCCTCCATCAGTGCTCAGATTGTCCGCAATAGGCTGAGAGAAGCTGGACTGAAGGCTTGTAGGCCTGTTGTAAGGCAGGTCCTCATCAGACATCACCGGCAACAACATCGCCTATGGGTACAAACCCACCTCACTGGACCAGACCTGACTGGCAAAAAGTGCTCTTCACTGATGGTCGGATTTGCGTTTATTGTGGAAGGAATGAGCGTTACACCGAGGCCTGTACTCTGGAGCGGGATCAATTTGGAGGTGGAGGCTCCGTCATGTTCTGGGGTGGTGTGTCACAGCATCATCAGATTGAGCTTGTTGTCATTGCAGGCAATCTCAACGCTGTGCGTTACAGGGAAGACATCCTCCTCCCTCATGTGGTACCCTTCCTGCAGGTTCATCCTGACATGACCCTCCAGCATGACAATGCCACCAGCCATACTGCTCGTTCTGTGCGTAATTTCCTGCAAGACAGGAATGTCAGTGTTCTGCCGTGGCCAGCGAAGAGCCCAGATCTCAATCGCATTGAGCATGTCTGGGACCTGTTGGATCGGAGGGTGAGGGCTAGGGCCATTCCCCCCAGAAATGTCCGGGGACCTGCAGGTGCCTTGGTGGAAGAGTGGGGTAACATCTCACAGCAAGAACTGGCAAATCTGGTGCAGTCCATGAGGAGGAGATGCACTGCAGTACTTAATGCAGCTGGTGGCCACAGCAGATACTGACTGTTACTTTTGACTCACCCTTTGTTCAGGGACACATTATTCAATTTCTTTTAGTCACATGTCTGTGGAACTTGTTCAGTTTATGTCTCAGTTGTTGAATCTTATGTTCATACAAATATTTACACATGTTAAGTTTGCTGAAAATAAAGGACATTTCTTTATTCGCTGAGTTTATATGACAGATAGGAGTGGCTATAGAGTCAGCTACCATCCTCAGTAGTTTTCCATATAAGTTGTCAATGCCAGGAGGATTGTCATTATTGATCAATAACAATAATTGTTCCACCTCTCCCACACTAACTTCACAAAATTCAAACTTGCACTGCTTTCCTTTCATTCTTAGTTTTTTTTAAATGCGTGAGTACGATGGCTCACTGTTTCTTGTTTTCCTGCCTGTTTGCCCACTTTGCCAATGAAGTAAGCATTAAAATAATTGGCAACATCAAATGGTTGTGTGATGAATAAGGCATCTGATTCAATAAAAGTTACATTTGTCTTTCTGCCCATAATATCATTTAAAGTACTCTGAAGTTTTCTTCCTTACTTCTCTATATCATTGATATTGGCTTCATAATATAGTTTCTTCTTGTTGATGTTGAGTTTAGTCACAACATTTCTCAATTTGCAGTAAGTCAGCCAGTCAGATGTGCAGCCAGACTTATTAGCCACTTCCTGTTGCCTCATCTCTTTCAACCAGACAGTCTTTCAATTCCTCATCCATCCACTTCCTGTTGCCCCCATCTCTTTCATCCAGGCAGTCTTTCAATTCCTCATCCATCCACTTCCTGTTGCCTCATCTCTTTCATCCAGACAGTCTTTCAATTCCTCATCCATCCACTTCCTGTTGCCCCCATCTCTTTCATCCAGACAGTCTTTCAATTCCTCATCCATCCACTTCCTGTTGCCCCCATCTCTTTCATCCAGACAGTCTTTCAATTCCTCATCCATCCACTTCCTGTTGCCCCCATCTCTTTCATCCAGGCAGTCTTTCAATTCCTCATCCATCCACTTCCTGTTGCCCCCATCTCTTTCATCCAGACAGTCTTTCAATTCCTCATCCATCCACTTCCTGTTGCCCCCATCTCTTTCATCCAGACAGTCTTTCAATTCCTCATCCATCCATGGAGCCTCAACAATTCTAACGGTCAGTTTCTTAACAGGTGCATGTTTATCAATAATTGGAAGAAGTCATTTCATAAATTCATCAAGTCTGGATGCTCCTTATTAATCACATCAGACCAACAAATATTATTAACAACATGGAAGTTCAATACAGTATGTATTCAATTACTGAATGTATAGTGAAGCCCTTATTAAGCTTTCAACTGAGTGCTTCAGCTTCAAAGTGAACCGTTTCTCATAGTAACTCGTAAAGACAAACATATTACACGTCCAGCACAGAATGTTTCTGTCGACCAAACTGACCGTTGTGTTTTTCATGATGTGTTTAACAGACACAAGCCTCAAAATACTCTTATCACAGCTCTAGGGGAGTGATGATATAAGTTCAGGCTTGTGTTCTGTGGATGTCCCTCTCCACAATTATATCACATTCACAGCCCTGTTACCATGGGGACATGATGTCACTCACCCCAGGAGTTAAAGACAACGTTGCGTTGGGTGAGAACTCCAAAAGCTGTAGATATGCCTGTCTGCCTGTCTCTCTCTCTCTCTCCCTCTCCCTCTCTATCAATTCAATTTCAATGTAAGGGGCTGTGGTATGGGAGACATATGTTTACATTGCCAAAGCAAGTGAAGTAGATAATAAACAAAAGTTAAATAAACAATAAAAAATTAACAGTAAACATTACACTCACAAATTTACAAAAGAATAAAGACATTTCGAATATCATATTATGTCCAGTATTGTAACGATGTGCAAATAGTTAAAGTGCAAAAGGGAAAATAAACATGGGTTGTATTTACAATTGTCACACCCTGATCTGATTCACCTGTCTTTGTGCTTGTCTCCACCCCCCTACAGGTGTTGCCCATCTTCCCCATCATCCCCATCTTCCCCAATCATCCCCATCTTCCCAATCATCCCCATCTTCCCCATCATCCCCATCATCCCCATCTTTCCCATCTTCCCCATCTATCTCCCCATCTTCCCAATCTTCCCCATCATCCCCATCATCCCCATCATCCCCATCTTCCCAATCTTCCCCATCATCCCCATCATCCCAATCATCCCCATATTCCCCATCTTCCCCATCATCCCCATCTTCCCCATCAATCCCATCTTCCCCATCATCCCAATCAATCCCATCTTCCCCAGTGTATTTGTACCTGTGTTCGTCTGTTGCCAGTTCAGTTTGTTTCATGAAACCTACCAGCATTTGTGCCCCTGCGCCTGTCTGGTCTTGCGCCTGTTTTCTAGTCCTTGCCGGTTTTGACCTTTCTGCCTGCCCTGACCCTGACCCTGCCCCTGCCCCTGCCCCTGACTGCCCCTGTACTAGAAATAAACTGTTGTTTCTTCGACACTGTCTGTATCTGGGTCTTACCTGAAACCTGATAACAATGGTGTTTGTTCTTCACTGGTTGCCTTTGTCTTGTGGCAACAACAGGTCACAAATCTTGCTGCAGTGATGGCACACTGTGGTAATTCACCCAGTAGATATGGGAGTTTATCAAAATTGGATTTGTTTTCAAATTATTTGTGGGTCTGTGTAATCTGAGGGAAATATGTGTCTCTAATATGGTCATACATTTGGCAGGCTAGGAAGTGCAGCTCAGATTCCACCTCATTTTATGGGCAGTGTAAACAGCCTGTTTTCTCTTGAGAGCCATGTCTGCCTACGGCGGCCTTTCTCAATAGCAAGGCTATGCTCACTGAGTCTGTACATAGTCAAAGCTTTCCTTAAGTTTGTGTCAGTCACAGTTGTCAGGTATTCTGCCACTGTGTACTCTCTGTTTAGGGCCAAATAGCATTCTGGTTTGCTCTGTTTTTTTGTTAATTCTTTCCACTGTGTCAAGTAATTATCTTTTTGTTTTCTCATGATTTGGTTGGGTCTAATTGTGGACCAGCTTGCTTATTAGGGGACTCTTCTCAAAGTTCATCTCTCTGTAGGCAATGGCTTTGTTATGGAAGGTTTGTGAATCGCTTCCTTTTAGGTGGTTGTAGAATTGAACGTCTCTTTTCTGGATTTAGATCATTAGCGGGTATCGTCCTAATTCTGCTCTGTATGCATTATTTGGTGTTTTATGTTGTACACAGAGGATATTTTTGCAGAATTCTGCATGCAGTCTCTCTCTCTCTCTCCCCCTTCTCTCTCTGTCTCTCTCTCCCCCTTCTCTCTCTCTCTCTCGGTCTCTCTCTCTCTCTCTCTGTCTATCTCTCCCTCTCTCTCTCTGTCTCTCTCTGTCTCTCTCTCTCTCTTGGTCTCTCTCTCTCTCTCTAGTTACACTATCACTCATCCACTGCTTTTCTAAATGAATAAAGGAGACCCACACACCGATTTGTCCCCTCAAAACGTTTTATTTTAACATGAACAATTCCAACTGTCGTTTTTCACCCAGCAGCAGAGATGTACAGTATAGACATTATACAGAGACAGTATAACGAGCACAGTTCCACTGACTGCACATTGGAAGAAGACAAGAAGAAGACACGGCAGGATGTGTTGTGTTTTCTCTCATGTCCAAGGTGTCGGCTAGGTAGGGTCACAGTAAGCAGACACCCACACACACATGCGCTCTACAGGCCAACGGAAATGGTTCAGATCCCATGGGGAGGGGGGGTGTTCACAATTTCATGTAAATACAATTTACACAAAGCACCGCCATGTCCATGTGGTATAGGGACATGTGAACAGGCTCCCACACACTCCATGCATGCGCACACACACACGCTTTAAGGGTCGACAGAAGGGTTTGTTTCCAGGTCACGTGCAGGTCAAACCCCAGGAGGGAGGTAGGGTAGTTCGCTCACTTTCAGCCTAACAACCTGTGTAATTCAATAAGAATGTTTTAAAAGTTGAAGAGAGACCCAGAGGAGTCTGAAAGCGTCACACCTCGAGGCATTCAATCCTGCCTGGACTGTTATTGTTGAATTATTGGTTTGTTCTTTTCTGCCCCTGCTGAGAGAAAACGAACACGGCTTTTGTTGGAGGAACTTAGAACAATGAGGTAATAGGATGGGATGTAGAAATAACAAAAGAAAGAAATGACTCGGACAACCCTAGCCCTAGGAGATACACATTATAAATAACTGGACAACCCTAGCCCTAGGAGATACACATTATAAATGACTGGACAACCCTAGCCCTAGGAGATACACATTATAAATAACTGGACAACCCTAGCCCTAGGAGATACACATTATAAATGACTGGACAACCCTAGCCCTAGGAGATACACATTATAAATGACTGGACAACCCTAGCCCTAGGAGATACACATTATAAATGACTGGACAACCCTAGCCCTGGGAGATACACATTATAAATGACTGGACGACCCTAGCCCTAGGAGATACACATTATAAATGACTGGACAACCCTAGCCCTGGGAGATACACATTATAAATGACTGGACGACCCTAGCCCTGGGAGATACACATTATAAATGACTGGACAACCCTAGCCCTGGGAGATACACATTATAAATGACTGGACGACCCTAGCCCTGGGAGATACACATGATAAATTACTGGACAACCCTAGCCCTGGGAGATACACATTATAAATGACTGGATGACCCTAGCCCTGGGAGATACACATTATAAATGACTGGACAACCCTAGCCCTGGGAGATACACATTATAAATGACTGGATGACCCTAGCCCTGGGAGATACACATTATAAATGACTGGACAACCCTAGCCCTGGGAGATACACATTATAAATGACTGGATGACCCTAGCCCTAGGAGATACACATTATAAATGACTGGACGACCCTAGCCCTGGGAGATACACATTATAAATGACTGGATGACCCTAGCCCTAGGAGATACACATTATAAATGACTGGACAACCCTAGCCCTGGGAGATACACATTATAAATGACTGGATGACCCTAGCCCTGGGAGATACACATTATAAATGACTGGACAACCCTAGCCCTGGGAGATACACATTATAAATGACTGGATGACCCTAGCCCTGGGAGATACACATTATAAATGACTGGACAACCCTAGCCCTGGGAGATACACATTATAAATGACTGGATGACCCTAGCCCTGGGAGATACACATTATAAATGACTGGACAACCCTAGCCCTGGGAGATACACATTATAAATGACTGGATGACCCTAGCCCTAGGAGATACACATTATAAATGACTGGATGACCCTAGCCCTAGGAGATACACATTATAAATGACTGGACAACCCTAGCCCTGGGAGATACACATTATAAATGACTGGATGACCCTAGCCCTGGGAGATACACATTATAAATGACTGGACAACCCTAGCCCTGGGAGATACACATTATAAATGACTGGATGACCCTAGCCCTGGGAGATACACATTATAAATGACTGGACAACGCTAGCCCTGGGAGATACACATTATAAATGACTGGATGACCCTAGCCCTAGGAGATCTGGACACAGCCCTATAAATGACTGGACAACCCTAGCCCTGGGATAAATGACTGGACGACCCTAGCCCTGGGAGATACACATTATAAATTACTGGATGACCCTAGCCCTAGGAGATACACATTATAAATGACTGGACGACCCTAGCCCTAGGAGATACACATTATAAATGACTGGAAAACACTAGCCCTGGGAGATACACATTATAAATGACTGGACAACTCTAGCCCTAGGAGATACACATTATAAATGACTGGACAACCCTAGCCCTGGGAGATACACATTATAAATGACTGGACAACCCTAGCCCTGGGAGATACACATTATAAATGACTGGACAACTCTAGCCCTGGGAGATACACATTATAAATGACTGGACAACCCTAGCCCTGGGAGATACACATTATAAATGACTGGACAACTCTAGCCCTAGGAGATACACATTATAAATGACTGGACAACCCTAGCCCTGGGAGATACACATTATAAATGACTGGACGACCCTAGCCCTAGGAGATACACATTATAAATGACTGGACAACCCTAGCCCTGGGAGATACACATTATAAATGACTGGACAACCCTAGCCCTGGGAGATACACATTATAAATGACTGGACGACCCTAGCCCTAGGAGATACACATTATAAATGACTGGACAACCCTAGCCCTGGGAGATACACATTATAAATGACTGGACAACCCTAGCCCTGGGAGATACACATTATAAATGACTGGACAACCCTAGCCCTGGGAGATACACATTATAAATGACTGGACAACTCTAGCCCTAGGAGATACACATTATAAATGACTGGACAACTCTAGCCCTGGGAGATACACATTATAAATGACTGGACAACTCTAGCCCTAGGAGATACACATTATAAATGACTGGACAACCCTAGCCCTGGGAGATACACATTATAAATGACTGGATAACCCTAGCCCTGGGAGATACACATTATAAATGACTGGATAACACTAGCCCTGGGAGATACACATTATAAATGACTGGAAAACACTAGCCCTAGGAGATACACATTATAAATGACTGGACAACTCTAGCCCTGGGAGATGGGAGGGGAAAACACAGGAGATACATATTATAAACCTCACAGAGAGACACCAGATGCTAAAAGACTGAACACTGAGGGATGCAACACCAATACTGAGCACAGCAGTGTATCCATTTCCACTGACACCACTCCTATGAAACACTGTTGTAGGAAAACATAAACGTTGGACATGCAATACTTGCTTTATTCATGTAACAATGACAAAACAGCAATAGCTCGAGGTGAAAGAAAGAGAAATACTGAGGTAAAAAGTTGCTACAGTAAAGTCTAGTGAGAAGAATAGTCTTGGTCAGTGAGAACCAGGTTAAGGAGGCCATGCTGTGGTGGTTCCCCAGGGAGGGTGAGGTTTCTAGGGGCAGATAGGGTTGGATGGCTGAGCCTGGGCCCTGGATGTGGCCCCCAGTGTACCATAGACCCCGCTCTCATCCTGCCAGGTGTTCCTTCCCCCGCGACGGTAGTCGGCGGTGTCTGTGAACTGGGACTGGGGCTTCCTGTAGTCAGGAATGCTGTCTGCTGGTCGGGCCTTCATGGTCCTCTGGAGGGGGAGACACAATGTGTGGATGTAGATGCTGCTTTTTCACAGGATCGAGGCTTTAAGCCAGGCACCAGTGTAAAACCCTGGGGGTAGGCCAGGCACAGGTGTAAAACCCTGGGGGTAGACCAGGCACCAGTGTAAAACCCTGGGGTATAAATGTGACAAGGTTTGAGTCTATCACTAGTTCTTTGCCCAAGACAAAGAGTTGTGGAAATGTTGTGCTTTGATCGCAAACTAGCTTAATAATGTGGGCCTCAACATGGTTCTATGGAGTTACATTTATCAAAGCTTAAAACATAAAAGTTTCAGATTTGGTCCCTTTTCAAAGTATTGTCAAGATTCTTGAACAGCGGTATAGTCTTCTAAGAACAGGTAGCCAACCTCTGCAAACAGGTGGACATTGATAACAGAAATCAGCACACACATGTCCTCAAATGTATTCATCTCAAAAAAAAAGTTCACAAAAGTTTACAAAATAGGGGAATCAGAAATCCACACAACAATCTCTCCACATGGGAAACCTATTGCACTATAATCCATACTTTGTTTTATTTCCTGTTGAAAATGAGAAGTAAAAAAAAATAATAATGGAATGAAAAGTTGAATATGAAACGTATGCAGCTCCCTGCAGGATAAGCCCAGAGCTCAGAATCCTAGAGACTAGTCCTCCTGTAGAGCATTAGACACTATATTACACATCTGGGAACAGTTATACTGAGGAAAAAAATAAAACCACACATTAAACACATAACACTAGAAACCTGCCACTGCTGACAGAGCAGCCTATCACAAGTGCTTCTGGGACGGCTAATAAAATTCTATGCATGACGGTACACGAAAATGTATATTTCATCACATGGTTGATGTGTGTCAGATGAGAGGAAACGGTATGTACAGGAGGAGAAGAAGTAAGGAATAGTAATTGAATAATAATAGCAGAAGACTATGAAATAGTGATGTCCGTTTGAAAAGGTGTTTTTGAGGTTTGAATGGGGTGTCCACTGATTATGTTTGACACTCAAACTCACCGCCTCTTTGCTGGAGTCCCATGGGGGCAGGTAATCCACTGCATATGTGGAGTCCAACTTCCTGGAATTGGAGACCGACACTTTAAAACAGGTTTGAAAGTTGCAGAGTGAAAGGACTCATTACATCATACAGCACGAGCACACCGTCCACCGCTTCCGAGCATATTACTCTGCAAAGTCCAGTCTCTATACAACAAGGTGGATGAAATTAGGGCACGAGTTGCCTTCCAGAGAGACATCAGAGATTGTAGCATTCTCTGTTTCACGGAAACATGGCTCGCTCAGGATATGTTGTCAGAGTTGGTACAGCCACCGGGTTTCTTCATGCATTGCGCCAATAGAAACAAACATCTCTTTGGTAAGAAGAAGGGCGGGGGTGTATGCCTCATGATTAACGACTCATGGTGTAATCACAACAACATACAGGAACTCAAGTTTTTTTGTTCACCTGACCTAGAATTCCTTACAAACAAATGCCGACCGAATTATCTTCCAAGATAATTTTCTTTGATTATAGTCACAGCCGTGTATATCCCCCCCAAGCAGACACCTCGACGGTCCTGAAAGTACTTCATTGCACTCTATGTAAACTGAAAACCATATATCCCGAGGCTGCATTTATTGTAGCTGGGTATTTTAACAAAGCAAATTTGGACCACTGCAACTCTTACTTCCGTGATGCATACAAGGCCCTCCCCCGCCCTCCCTTCGACAAATCTGACCATGACTCCATCTTGTTGCTCCCATTCTATAGATAGAAACTAAAACAGGTCGCGCCCGTGCTTAGGTCTATTCAACGCTGGTCTGACCAATCAAAATCAAATCAAATCAAATCAAATTTATTTATATAGCCCTTCGTACATCAGCTGATATCTCAAAGTGCTGTACAGAAACCCAGCCTAAAACCCCAAACAGCAAACAATGCAGGTGTAAAAGCACGGTGGCTAGGAAAAACTCCCTAGAAAGGCCAAAACCTAGGAAGAAACCTAGAGAGGAACCGGGCTATGTGGGGTGGCCAGTCCTCTTCTGGCTGTGCCGGGTAGAGATTATAACAGAACATGACCAAGATGTTCAAATGTTCATAAATGACCAGCATGGTCGAATAATAATAAGGCAGAACAGTTGAAACTGGAGCAGCAGCAGTCAGGTGGAATGGGGACAGCAAGGAGCCATCATGTCAGGTAGTCCTGGGGCACTGTCCTAGGGCTCAGGTCCTCCGAGAGAGAGAGAAAGAAAGAGAGAATTAGAGAGAGCATATGTGGGGTGGCCAGTCCTCTTTTGGCTATGCCGGGTGGAGATTATAACAGAACGTGGCCAAGATGTTCAAATGTTCATAAATGACCCAGCATGGTTGAATAATAGTAAGGCAGAACAGTTGAAACTGGAGCAGGAGCATGGCCAGGTGGACTGGGGACAGCAAGGAGTCCTCATGTCAGGTAGTCCTGGGACATGGTCCTAGGGCCCAGGCCAGTTGAAACTGGAGCAGCAGCATGGCCAGGTGGACTGGGGACAGCAAGGAGTCATCATGTCAGGTAGTCCTGGGGCATGGTCCTAGGGCTCAGGTCCTCCGAGAGAGAGAAAGAAAGAGAGAAGGAGAGAATTAGAGAACGCACACTTAGATTCACACAGGACACCGAATAGGACAGGAGAAGTACTCCAGATATAACAAACTGACCCTAGCCCCCCGACACATAAACTACTGCAGCATAAATACTGGAGGCTGAGACAGGAGGGGTCAGGAGACACTGTGGCCCCATCCGAGGACACCCCCGGACAGGGCCAAACAGGAAGGATATAACCAATCAGATTCCACACTTCAAGATTGCTTCCATCACGTGGACTGGGATATGTTCCAGGTAGCCTCAGACAATAACATTGACGTATACGCTGACTCGATGAGTATGTTTATTAGGAAGTGCATTGGAGATGTTGTACCCACTATAACTATTAAAACCTGCCCTAACCAGAAACTGTGGATTGATGGCAGCATTCGCGCAAAATTGAAAGCACGAACCACCGTATTTAATCATGGTAAGGCAACTGGAAACATGACCGAATACAGTTGAGTTATTCCCTCTGCAATGCAATCAAACAAGCAAAGCGTCTGTATATAGACAAAGTATAGTCTACAGGGTCTACAGACAATTACGGATTACAAAAATAAAACCAGCCGCGTCATGGACATCATCTCGCTCCCAGACAAATGAAACAACTTCTTTGCGCGCTTTTAGGACAATACAGTGCCATCGACACGACCCGCTACCAAAGACCGACGTGAGTAAAACATTTAAACGTGTTAACCCTCACAAGGTTGCCGGCTCAGACGGCATCCCTAGCCGCGTCCTCAGAGCATGCGCAGACCAGCTGGCTGGTGTGTTTACGAACATATTCAATCAATCCCTATCCCAGTCTGCTGTCCCCACATGTTTCAAGATGGCCAACATTGTTCCTGTTCCCAAGAAAGCTAAGGTAACAGAACTAAATGACTATCGCCCGAAGTACTCACTTCTGTCATCATGAAGTGCTTTGAGAGACTATTCAAGGACCATATGACCTCCACCCTACCTGACACCCTATACCCACCCCCAATTTGCTTACCACCCCAATAGGTCCACAGACAATGCAATCGCCACCACACTGCCCTATCCCGTCTAGGCAAGAGGAATACCTACAGTTGAAGTCGGAAGTTTACATACACCTTAGCCAAATACATTTAAACTCAGTTTTTCACAATTCCTGACATTTAATCCTCGTAGAAATGTCCTGTCTTAGGTCAACACTTTATTTTAAGAATGTGAAATGTCAGAATAATAGTGGAGAGAATGATTTATTTCAGCTTTCATTTTTTCATCACATTCCCAGTGGGTCAGACGTTTACATACACTCAATTAGTATTTGGTAGCATTGCCTTTAAATTGTTTAACTTGGTTTTAACTTAGGTGAATTTTGGCCCATTCCTCTTGACAGAGCTGGTGTAACTGAGTCAGGTTTGTAGGCCTCATTCCTTTCACACGCTTCGCGGTTGTGATGGTGTTCTTCAGCTTGCAAGCCTCCCCCTTTTTCCTCCAAACATAACGATGGTCATTATGGCCAAACAGTTCTATTTTTGCTTCATCAGACCAGAGGACATTTCTCCAAAAAGTACAATCTTTGTCCCCATGTGCAGTTGCAAACCGTAGTCTGGCTTTTTTTATGGTGGTTTTGGAGCAGTGGCTTCTTCCTTGCTGAGTGGTCTTTCAGGTTATGTCGATATAGGACTCGTTTTACTGTGGATATGGATACTTTCCTCCATCATCTTCACAAGGTCCTTTGCTGTTGTTCTGGGATGGACTTGCACTTTTGCACCAAAGTATGTTCATGTCTCGGAGACAGAATGCGTCTCCTTCCTGAGCGGTATGACGGCTGCATGGTACCATGGTGTTTATACTTGCGTACCATTGTTTGTACAGGTGAATGTGGTACCTTCGGGAGTTTGGAAATTGCTCTCAAGGATGAACCAGACTTGTGGAGTTTTTTTTCTGAGGTCTTGGCTGATTTCTTTTGATTTTCCCATGATGTCAAGCAATGAGGCACTGAGTTTGAAGGTAGGCCTTGAAATACATCCACAGGTACACCTCCAATTGACTCAAATTATGTCAATTAGCCTATCAGAAGCTTTTAAAGCCATTACATTATTTTCTGGAATTTTACAAGCTGTTTAAAGGCACAGTCAACTTAGTGTATGTAAACTTCTGACCCACTGGAATTGTGATACAGTGAATTATAAGTTAAATAATCTGTCTGTAAACAATTGTTGGGAAAATTACTTGTGTCATGCCCAAAGTATATGTCCTAACCGACTTGTCAAAACTATAGTTTGCTAACAAGAAATTTGTGGAGTGATTGAAAAATGAGTTTTAATGACTCCAACCTAAGTGGATGTAAACTTCCGACTGTATGTAAGAATGCTGTCTGTTCATTTACTACAGCTCAGCAGTCAACACCATAGTACCCTCCAAACTCATCAGTAAGCTTGAGACCCTGGGTCTCGACCCCGCCCTGTGTAACTTGGTCCTGGACTTTCTGGCGGGCCGCCCCCATGCAGTGAAGGTAGGAAACAACATCTCCACCCCGCTGATCCTCAACACTGGGGCCCCACATGGGTGTGTTCTCAGCCCTCTCCTGTACTCCCTGTTCACTCATGACCTCGAGGCCATGCACGCCTCCAACTCAATGATCAAGTTTGCAGACGTCAGTACAGTGGTAGGCTTGTTTACCAACAACTACGAGACGGCCTACAGGATGGAGGTGAGGGCCCTCGGCGTGTGGTGTCAGGAAAATAACCTCTCACTCAAGGTCAACAAAACAAAGGAGATGATCGTGGACTTCAGGAAACAGCAGAGGGTGCACACCCCTATCCACATCGACGGGACAGTAGCGGAGAAGGTGGAAAGTTTTAAGTTCCTCGGCGTACACATCACAGACAAACTGAAACGGTCCACCCACACAGACAGCGTGGTGAAGAAGGTGCAACAGCTCCTCTTCAACCTCAGGAGGCTGAAGAAATTTGGCTTGTCACCAAAAGCACTCACAAACTTCTAAAGCCCTCAACCGCAAGGCTCTCTAGAGGGTAGTGTGGCTGCACAAGGCATCACCGTGGGCAAACTACCTGCCCTCCAGGATACCTACAGCACCCGATGTCACAGGAAGGCCAAAAAGATCATCAAGGACACCCGTGCCACTGCCTGTTCACCCCGCTATCATCCAGAATGCGAGGTCAGTACAGGTGCATCAAAGCTGGGACTGAGAGACTGAAAAACAGCTTCTATCTCAAGGCTATCAGACTGTTAAAAAGCCATCACTAACATAGAGAGGCTGCAGCCAACATAGACTAAAATCCCTGGCAACTTTAATAAATTGATTTAATAATGCTATCACTAGTCACTTTAAATAATGACACTTGAATAATGTTTACATATCTTACATTTCTCATCTCATATGGTTATACTGTATTTTATACCATCTACTGCATCTTGCCTATGCCGCATGGCCATCGTGCATCCATATATTTATATGTACACATTCTTATTCCATCCCCTTACATTGTGTGTATTAGGTAGTTGTTGTGAAATTGTTAGATTACTTGTTAGATATTACTGCACTGTCGGACTTGAAGCACAAGTATTTTGCTACACTCACATTAACATCTGCTAACCATGTGTATGTGAACAATAACATTTCATTTGATTGATATGATTTGATTTACATCCTATTAGGTCTAAAGCACAGGAGGTTGGTGGCACTTTAATTGGGGAGGTCGGGCTCATGGCTGGAAGGGAATCAGTGGAACGGTATCAAATACATCAAACAAATGGTGCCATTTCATTTGCTCCGTTCCAGCTGTTGTTATGAGCTGTCCTCCCCTCAGCAGTCTCCATCGGTCTACGGGTACCCTCACAGGAAAACCTGAAAGAATCTACTGCTGAATAACTCTCTTTGGGCAGACCCCCAGAGGCAAACTCCCAGGCTCTAGTCAACATGGTGTTTATCATCTGTTACATGTGCTGCCCATTACTAATGCATCTTGTCTCCTTCAATTTGTTGTTCTACTGTAAAGTCTATTCTGATTTTAAATGAACTTTAAATCAAGTTTGATTTGATAAACAACTGAGTGTATTATTGTTTTATTTCTGCTTACATGTTTTATTTATATTGATGTGTGTATTTTCAGTCATTTATGTAATTCAGGGCTCATCTGTAAAAGAGACCTTGGTCTCAGTATGACTCCCTAATAAAATAAAGGTAAAATAAAATTGCCACTAG
This sequence comes from Oncorhynchus keta, assembly GCF_023373465.1. Taxonomy (NCBI): domain Eukaryota; kingdom Metazoa; phylum Chordata; class Actinopteri; order Salmoniformes; family Salmonidae; genus Oncorhynchus; species Oncorhynchus keta. Next base: position 39,631,641 of record NC_068445.1, on the reverse strand, counting down.
GCCCAGACTGTGTGTGAATGGGAGATTCTTTATAGCCTACACCAAAAAATACAGACAGATGTTCATGAAAGGTCTCTTGGCATGATTCAAATGTTGTTAAGTGAATGTTGTGTTAAGTGTTGCCAAGCCTTCTAAAAACGGAGTGGTGTGTGAGACACACTTCAAATGTTGCCGTGAGCTGTAGCCCTAGCCTCCCACACAGTAAGGATGGACGGCGACATCGGGAATACATCACTGTTTCCACAGGCGCTCTCCATGTCTTATGCAGTTGTGTTTGAAATGAATGTTAACTACAGGCCTATTTGACCGCTTCAAGTTGGACACAAAGGGATTCCATTGGTGCAAAAAGTCAAGTGTTTGCTCCTGCCCTCTAAACAAAGGATGCTCAAAACCTCTCCAACTTTGCTTATAACACTGTGTTCTCTGCTGTTATCATATTTGAAACCTGTCAATATCAACATTTGAGATTGTTGTTGTTGTTGTTGTAAAATAATGTGATTTATTCAACAAGGAGAATGGGGCCTCAACGACCAAACAGTCATATCGCCCTCTTTTGGCAGAGAGTAGTAGCGACACCATTTGGAGTCGACAGTTCACACAGTGTGAGTTCACCGTTCTCACTGTCCTCTAGTACTCGAGAAAACTGGTTACTGAGTGTGTGTCGAAGCAAGAAGAACAGAGAACAGCCTCTTACATCTTGTCATGCCCGGGGCGATGATGTGGCAGGATGCTATTGGTCACATCAGTCACATGTCCTGCTGTGTCTCTGCAGTAAAACAACACTGGATCAACACATTGTATACACCTAAATGTCATTTGTAAATCTCTGCACATAGCATACATAGCATCTCAACATTGTACTGCAACATCAAGAATATACTGTATGTGTCTAGCACAGGAGGCTGGTGGCACCTTAATTTGGGAGGACGGGCTCGTGGTGATGGCTCGAGCGGAAAAGGTGGAATGGTATCAAATACCATTCCATTCGCTCCGTTCCAGACATTATTATGAGCCGTCCTCCCCTTAGCAGCCTCCACTGGTGTATAGCCTGTAACGGCATACATGTATATTAAGTTTGTGTACTCAGTGTTATGTGTCTTGTACGTACCAATCCTTTACCACACATGAAGTACACTCTCGGGAAACAAAGGTTATTTGAAATAAATTGAATAAAGAGTCTGTGAGCGTACAAACAAGGTGCAGCCTTGCTATGAGTTTCCCCATGAAGGAGAAGAATGTGCTCCTAATTGGTCAGTGAGAATGTGCTCCTAATTGGTCAGTGAGAATGTGCTCCTGAATGGTCAGTGAGAATGACAAAGTAGATTTAGCTTTTAGTGCTTGTGTTTTTTGTGCTTCTATAGCCAGCTACTGTACCTGACGACACCATGCTACAGTCCTCCTATAGCCAGCTACTGTACCTGATGGCACTATGCTACAGTCCTCCTATAGCCAACTACTGTACCTGATGGCACCATGCTACAGTCCTCCTATAGCCAGCTACTGTACCTGATGGCACTATGCTACAGTCCTCCTATAGCCAGCTACTGTACCTGATGGCACTATGCTACAGTCCTCCTATAGCCAGCTACTGTACCTGATGGCACTATGCTACAGTCCTCCTATAACCAGCTACTGTACCTGATGGCACTATGCTACAGTCCTCCTATAGCCAGCTACTGTACCTGATGGCACTATGCTACAGTCCTCCTATAGCCAGCTACTGTACCTGACGGCACTATGCTACAGTCCTCCTCTACTGTACCTGACGGCACTATGCTACAGTCCACCTATAGCCAGCTACTGTACCTGACGGTACTATGCTACAGTCCTCCTATAGCCAGCTACTGTACCTGACGGCACTATGCTACAGTCCTCCTATAGCCAGCTACTGTACCTGATGGCACCATGCTACAGTCCACCTATAGCCAGCTACTGTACCTGACGGCACTATGCTACAGTCCTCCTATAGCCAGCTACTGTACCTGACGGCACTGGCACTATGCTGACAGTCCTCCTATAGCCAGCTACTACCTGACGGCACTATGCTACAGTCCTCCTATAGCCAGCTACTCTAGCCGACGGCACTATGCTACAGTCCTCCTATAGCCAGCTACTGTACCTGATGGCACTATGCTACAGTCCTCCTATAGCCAGCTACTGTACCTGATGGCACTATGCTACAGTCCTCCTATAGCCAGCTACTGTACCTGATGGCACCATGCTACAGTCCTCCTATAGCCAGCTACTGTACCTGATGGCACCATGCTACAGTCCTCCTATAGCCAGCTACTGTACCTGACGGCACCATGCTACAGTCCTCCTATAGCCAGCTACTGTACCTGACGGCACTATGCTACAGTCCTCCTATAGCCAGCTACTGTACCTGATGGCACCATGCTACAGTCCTCCTATAGCCAGCTACTGTACCTGATGGCACTGTACCTGACGGCACTATGCTACAGTCCTCCTATAGCCAGCTACTGTACCTGACGGCACTATGCTACAGTCCTCCTATAGCCAGCTACTGTACCTGACGGCACTATGCTACAGTCCTCCTATAGCCAGCTACTGTACCTGACGGCACTATGCTACAGTCCTCCTATAGCCAGCTACTGTACCTGATGGCACCATGCTACAGTCCTCCTATAGCCAGCTACTGTACCTGACGGCACTATGCTACAGTCCTCCTATAGCCAGCTACTGTACCTGATGGCACTATGCTACAGTCCTCCTATAGCCAGCTACTGTACCTGACGGCACTATGCTACAGTCCTCCTATAGCCAGCTACTGTACCTGACGGCACTATGCTACAGTCCTCCTATAGCCAGCTACTGTACCTGATGGCACTATGCTACAGTCCTCCTATAGCCAGCTACTGTACCTGACGGCACTATGCTACAGTCCTCCTATAGCCAGCTACTGTACCTGATGGCACTATGCTACAGTCCTCCTATAGCCAGCTACTGTACCTGATGGCACTATGCCTGACACTATGTCCTCCTATAGCCAGCTACTGTACCTGATGGCACTATGCTACAGTCCTCCTATAGCCAGCTACTGTACCTGATGGCACCATGCTACAGTCCTCCTATAGCCAGCTACTGTACCTGATGGCACCATGCTACAGTCCTCCTATAGCCAGCTACTGTACCTGATGGCACTATGCTACAGTCCTCCTATAGCCAGCTACTGTACCTGATGGCACCATGCTACAGTCCTCCTATAGCCAGCTACTGTACCTGATGGCACTATGCTACAGTCCTCCTATAGCCAGCTACTGTACCTGATGGCACCATGCTACAGTCCTCCTATAGCCAGCTACTGTACCTGATGGCACCATGCTACAGTCCTCCTATAGCCAGCTACTGTACCTGACTGTACCTGCACTATGCTACAGTCCTCCTATAGCCAGCTACTGTACCTGATGGCACTATGCTACAGTCCTCCTATAGCCAGCTACTGTACCTGACGGCACCATGCTACAGTCCTCCTATAGCCAGCTACTGTACCTGATGGCACCATGCTACAGTCCTCCTATAGCCAGCTACTGTACCTGATGGCACCATGCTACAGTCCTCCTATAGCCAGCTACTGTACCTGATGGCACTATGCTACAGTCCTCCTATAGCCAGCTACTGTACCTGACGGCACTATGCTACAGTCCTCCTATAGCCAGCTACTGTACCTGATGGCACTATGCTACAGTCCTCCTATAGCCAGCTACTGTACCTGACGGCACCATGCTACAGTCCTCCTATAGCCAGCTACTGTACCTGATGGCACTATGCTACAGTCCTCCTATAGCCAGCTACTGTACCTGACGGCACTATGCTACAGTCCACCTACCAGCTACTGTACCTGACGGCACTATGCTACAGTCCTCCTATAGCCAGCTACTGTACCTGATGGCACCATGCTACAGTCCTCCTATAGCCAGCTACTGTACCTGATGGCACTATGCTACAGTCCTCCTATAGCCAGCTACTGCCTGACACTATGCTACAGTCCTCCTATAGCCAGCTACTGTACCTGATGGCACTATGCTACAGTCCTCCTATAGCCAGCTACTGTACCTGATGCTACAGTCCTCCTATAGCCAGCTACTGTACCTGACGGCACTATGCTACAGTCCTCCTATAGCCAGCTACTGTACCTGACGGCACTATGCTACAGTCCTCCTATAGCCAGCTACTGTAGCCACTATGCTACAGTCCTCCTATAGCCAGCTACTGTACCTGACGGCACTATGCTCCTCCTATAGCCAGCTACTGTACCTGACGGCACTATGCTACAGTCCTCCTATAGCCAGCTACTGTACCTGATGGCACTATGCTACAGTCCTCCTATAGCCAGCTACTGTACCTGACGGCACTATGCTACAGTCCTCCTATAGCCAGCTACTGTACCTGACGGCACTATGCTACAGTCCTCCTATAGCCAGCTACTGTACCTGATGGAACAGTCCTCCTATGCCAGCTACTCTAGCCACGGCACTATGCTACAGTCCTCCTATAGCCAGCTACTGTACCTGATGGCACTATGCTACAGTCCTCCTATAGCCAGCTACTGTACCTGATGGCACTATGCTACAGTCCTCCTATAGCCAGCTACTGTACCTGATGGCACTATGCTACAGTCCTCCTATAGCCAGCTACTGTACCTGATGGCACTATGCTACAGTCCTCCTATAGCCAGCTACTGTACCTGATGGCACTATGCTACAGTCCTCCTATAGCCAGCTACTGTACCTGATGGCACTATGCTACAGTCCTCCTATAGCCAGCTACTGTACCTGATGGCACTATGCTACAGTCCTCCTATAGCCAGCTACTGTACCTGATGGCACCATGCTACAGTCCTCCTATAGCCAGCTACTGTACCTGATGGCACTATGCTACAGTCCTCCTATAGCCAGCTACTGTACCTGATGGCACCATGCTACAGTCCTCCTATAGCCAGCTACTGTACCTGATGGCACCATGCTACAGTCCTCCTATAGCCAGCTACTGTACCTGATGGCACCATGCTACAGTCCTCCTATAGCCAGCTACTGTACCCTCCTATAGCCAGCTGTACCTGATGGCACTATGCTACAGTCCTCCTATAGCCAGCTACTGTACCTGATGGCACTATGCTACAGTCCTCCTATAGCCAGCTACTGGCACCTGCTGGCACAGTCCTCCTATAGCCAGCTACTGTACCTGATGGCACCATGCTACAGTCCTCCTATAGCCAGCTACTGTACCTGATGGCACTATGCTACAGTCCTCCTATAGCCAGCTACTGTACCTGATGGCACCATGCTACAGTCCTCCTATAGCCAGCTACTGTACCTGATGGCACTATGCTACAGTCCTCCTATAGCCAGCTACTGTACCTGATGGCACTGCTACAGTCCTCCTATAGCCAGCTACTGTACCTGATGGCACTATGCTACAGTCCTCCTATAGCCAGCTACTGTACCTGATGGCACTATGCTACAGTCCTCCTATAGCCAGCTACTGTACCTGATGGCACTATGCTACAGTCCTCCTATAGCCAGCTACTGTACCTGATGGCACCATGCTACAGTCCTCCTATAGCCAGCTACTGTACCTGATGGCACTATGCTACAGTCCTCCTATAGCCAGCTACTGTACCTGATGGCACTATGCTACAGTCCTCCTATAGCCAGCTACTGTACCTGATGGCACTATGCTACAGTCCTCCTATAGCCAGCTACTGTACCTGATGGCACTATGCTACAGTCCTCCTATAGCCAGCTACTGTACCTGATGGCACTATGCTACAGTCCTCCTATAGCCAGCTACTGTACCTGATGGCACTATGCTACAGTCCTCCTATAGCCAGCTACTGTACCTGATGGCACTATGCTACAGTCCTCCTATAGCCAGCTACTGTACCTGATGGCACCATGCTACAGTCCTCCTATAGCCAGCTACTGTACCTGATGGCACTATGCTACACCTCCTGCCAGCTACTGTACCTGATGGCACTATGCTACAGTCCTCCTATAGCCAGCTACTGTACCTGATGGCACTATGCTACAGTCCTCCTATAGCCAGCTACTGTACCTGATGGCACTATGCTACAGTCCTCCTATAGCCAGCTACTGTACCTGATGGCACTATGCTACAGTCCTCCTATAGCCAGCTACTGTACCTGATGGCACCATGCTACAGTCCTCCTATAGCCAGCTACTGTACCTGATGGCACCATGCTACAGTCCTCCTATAGCCAGCTACTGTACCTGATGGCACTATGCTACAGTCCTCCTATAGCCAGCTACTGTACCTGATGGCACCATGCTACAGTCCTCCTATAGCCAGCTACTGTACCTGATGGCACTATGCTACAGTCCTCCTATAGCCAGCTACTGTACCTGATGGCACTATGCTACAGTCCTCCTATAGCCAGCTACTGTACCTGATGGCACCTGCTACAGTCCTCCTATAGCCAGCTACTGCCTGATGGCACTATGCTACAGTCCTCCTATAGCCAGCTACTGCCTGATGGCACCATGCTACAGTCCTCCTATAGCCAGCTACTGTACCTGATGGCACTATGCTACAGTCCTCCTATAGCCAGCTACTGTACCTGATGGCACTATGCTACAGTCCTCCTATAGCCAGCTACTGTACCTGATGGCACTATGCTACAGTCCTCCTATAGCCAGCTACTGTACCTGATGGCACTATGCTACAGTCCTCCTATAGCCAGCTACTGTACCTGATGGCACTATGCTACAGTCCTCCTATAGCCAGCTACTGTACCTGATGGCACCATGCTACAGTCCTCCTATAGCCAGCTACTGTACCTGATGGCACTATGCTACAGTCCTCCTATAGCCAGCTACTGTACCTGATGGCACCATGCTACAGTCCTCCTATAGCCAGCTACTGTACCTGATGGCACTATGCTACAGTCCTCCTATAGCCAGCTACTGTACCTGATGGCACCATGCTACAGTCCTCCTATAGCCAGCTACTGTACCTGATGGCACCATGCTACCTCCTAGTCTTTACCTGATGGCACTGCTACAGTCCTCCTATAGCCAGCTACTGTACCTGATGGCACTATGCTACAGTCCTCCTATAGCCAGCTACTGTACCTGATGGCACTATGCTACAGTCCTCCTATAGCCAGCTACTGTACCTGATGGCACTATGCTACAGTCCTCCTATAGCCAGCTACTGTACCTGATGGCACTATGCTACAGTCCTCCTATAGCCAGCTACTGTACCTGATGGCACCATGCTACAGTCCTCCTATAGCCAGCTACTGTACCTGATGGCACTATGCTACAGTCCTCCTATAGCCAGCTACTGTACCTGATGGCACCATGCTATCCTCCTATAGCCAGCTACTGTACCTGATGGCACCATGCTACAGTCCTCCTATAGCCAGCTACTGTACCTGATGGCACTCCAGCTACTGTACCTGATGGCACTATAGCCAGCTACTGTACCTGATGGCACCACTATCCTCCTATAGCCAGCTACTGTACCTGATGGCACTATGCTACAGTCCTCCTATAGCCAGCTACTGTACCTGATGGCACTATGCTACAGTCCTCCCATAGCCAGCTACTGTACCTGATGGCACTATGCTACAGTCCTCCTAGCCAGCTACTGTACCTGATGGCACCATGCTACAGTCCTCCTATAGCCAGCTACTGTACCTGATGGCACCATGCTACAGTCCTCCTATAGCCAGCTACTGTACCTGATGGCACTATGCTACAGTCCTCCTATAGCCAGCTACTGTACCTGATGGCACTATGCTACAGTCCTCCTATAGCCAGCTACTGTACCTGACACTATGCTAGTCCTCCTATAGCCAGCTACTGTACCTGATGGCACCATGCTACAGTCCTCCTATAGCCAGCTACTGTACCTGATGGCACTATGCTACAGTCCTCCTATAGCCAGCTACTGTACCTGATGGCACTATGCTACAGTCCTCCTATAGCCAGCTACTGTACCTGATGGCACTATGCTACAGTCCTCCTATAGCCAGCTACTGTACCTGATGGCACCATGCTACAGTCCTCCTATAGCCAGCTACTGTACCTGATGGCACTATGCTACAGTCCTCCTATAGCCAGCTACTGTACCTGACGGCACTATGCTACAGTCCTCCTATAGCCAGCTACTGTACCTGATGGCACTATGCTACAGTCCTCCTATAGCCAGCTACTGTACCTGATGGCACTATGCTACCCTCCTATAGCCAGCTACTGTACCTGATGGCACTATGCTACAGTCCTCCTATAGCCAGCTACTGTACCTGATGGCACTATGCTACAGTCCTCCTATAGCCAGCTACTGTACCTGATGGCACTATGCTACAGTCCTCCTATAGCCAGCTACTGTACCTGATGGCACTATGCTACAGTCCTCCTATAGCCAGCTACTGTACCTGATGGCACCATGCTACAGTCCTCCTATAGCCAGCTACTGTACCTGATGGCACCATGCTACAGTCCTCCTATAGCCAGCTACTGTACCTGACACTATGCTACAGTCCTCCTATAGCCAGCTACTGTACCTGATGGCACTATGCTACAGTCCTCCTATAGCCAGCTACTGTACCTGATGGCACTATGCTACAGTCCTCCTATAGCCAGCTACTGTACCTGATGGCACCATGCTACAGTCCTCCTATAGCCAGCTACTGTACCTGATGGCACTATGCTACAGTCCTCCTATAGCCAGCTACTGTACCTGATGGCACTATGCTACAGTCCTCCTATAGCCAGCTACTGTACCTGATGGCACCATGCTACAGTCCTCCTATAGCCAGCTACTGTACCTGATGGCACTATGCTACAGTCCTCCTATAGCCAGCTACTGTACCTGATGGCACCATGCTACAGTCCTCCTATAGCCAGCTACTGTACCTGATGGCACTATGCTACAGTCCTCCTATAGCCAGCTACTGTACCTGATGGCACCATGCTACAGTCCTCCTATAGCCAGCTACTGTACCTGATGGCACTATGCTACAGTCCTCCTATAGCCAGCATACTGTACCTGATGGCACCATACTACAGTCCTCTTATAGCCAGCTACTGTACCTGATGGCACTATGCTACAGTTCTACAGTTACAGCCTACCTGACGGTACGTTTGTCAAAGTCTGCAGACTGGAAGTGGTCAGCCTCTACCATAGACTTGAGAATCTTCTTGGGCTCATAATCTCTCTTCAGTAGATACTGTGACATTTGTGTTTCTGTGCTTGTGCTCCAATCCTGGAGGTTAAACAGAATAGAATAGAATAGAACTCTTAGAATATATTGTTTTTTTTTTCCCCAAAGGAAACTTCGGTAAAGAGATTATGTTACAGCAGCAACAACAACAACAATATATATATATATATATATATATATTTTTTTTTTTAAAGGCCAACTGATACATGAACAACCAAGATCAAATAAAAAGCCTTGATATATAATCTCCTATTGTTTCACAAATGAGAGGTATTGCTCACAGCATCCATGTAGGTTCCAAAGTGTTTGTAGGTAGATTTACTGAGTTTCTTCTTTCCATCTGGACACAGAGTGAAGTCATAGTCTTTGGGTTCGGCCTCTCTGTTTTTATGCCTAGATGGGAATAATATGTACATCATTCATGTGATCTGCAGATAGCTGTGATGTTGAGAGATATTTTAGAATGAATAGTTGGCTTGTCTATACTTACCAATTGGAAATAAGAGTTGGTCTGCTGTAATACATCTTGGTATCAGACATGGTGACTGAGTTTGAAGACTGAAACGTGATTCACCAATAAAACTTCCACTGAACTGAATGAAGCCTTTTGCACTCAGGATTCTCAGCGAACAAAATTAAGAGGCTTCCAAATTCCATTCCAATTACTGTGACGTCATAGAACGGGACTGTTTGATGAGAACGTGAGTAACATTCCACAGCATTAAACCATTCGATCGATGGAAGAGTGTAGCATAGTCCCGCAAATTGTATGAATGAATTAATGAATTAATGTACTAATGAATTAATTAATTACTGTGGACTGTAAAAACATTGTAGGCGAAGTGGCGTTTAAATTTTTTACAAATGTTGCAACAACGTTACCATGGTGAAACCTGTTTTACACATGCGCACTTGGCCTAGCCAAGTGTGTTAATTTTTAATGACCCGGATGAATTTGAGATAATCCGTTGACGTCATCAGTGTACAAAAATGGCAGAGACGGAGAACGAGGTGGAGGTATTGGTTCAGAGAGTTGTAAAAGATATCAATAACGCCTTCAAGAGAAACCCGAATATGTACGTATATCCACTTTATCGAGGATAAGCTAGCTACACTATAACATCAAATGAATCATTGCGTGGTGTGCTAACAAGCAATATCATTACATTAGCAAGCTAGCTAGCTAACGTTAGTCATCACAGATTGTTGGTCAGCTACCGTTAACTAGCTAGCAGGATAAAAGGCTAGCCAGGGCAGTATAGGCTTGCAAAAATAGCAAGGTAGCTAACTAGTGTCTTTGCTTACATTGAGCCACAAATCGCTGTGGAAATATATTTGACTTTGCTGCTGAATTTGTTTGCCATTTACCTAGTTAGCTATCTACATTAGCAGCTATTCGTTAGCCAAATAATGTTAGCTAGGCGACTGGCCATAGCTATCTAGCTTGATTAGCAGAAAGGGATAACACAGACTTGTTGTTGTTCCTGTTTCTGGAATGGTATGCACAAATCATGTGATCAGAAAGCGCGTTTCACCACATACAAGTAACTTAACCAGTCGGCCAAATATTGCTGGAAGAGTCACACCTTCCTCGGCTGGCGACTCTTAACATGCCATGTCATAGCAGTGTAGCTTTGTCAGTGTTTCCTCAGTTCTGTTGGGAACATATTTCCACAATCAAAATCACTTGGAGCTGATTTCGTGGTGTTTTTAGTCTTATGTCCAACAATGTTTTTAATTATTATTATTTTTTAAATAGTAACATGTCTTTTTTTACTTTTCTTTACTCAGAAAACTTGGGGGACAATAAAATCACCTGCTGGCCACCAGTTGGGGAACCCAGATGTAGAATGCAGAATAGAACTGGAATGTAAACTAGCTTCTGTGTAGAAACGTCCTTGAGTGAGTGTTCTAAATTAGAACTGGCCTACATTCTCATTTAAGAACAGGGTGTGGATGCTTTTACTTTAATGCTGAACATCCCAGACCTTTTCTTTAGTTTGTTTTTGTTTTGACAGTCTGCTCAGAGCTCATTATAAACAAGCCTATACACATATTTAAAAGAAAGAGAGAGAATGCTGTATGCCGCACAACGAAATGTGGAAAAATAACTTTTCATTTGATACAGTTAAATTAGTTTATCCAGACCCTGGCTGTGACGCTTTTCAATTTCAAGGGGCTTTATTTGCATGGGAAACATATGTTAACATTGCCAAAGCAAGTAAAATAGATAAACAATCAAATTGAACAGTTACACAAAAGTTCCAATAGAATAAAGACATTTCAGGTGTCATATTATATCTATATACAGTGTTGTAGCGATGTGCAAAGAATTAAAGTACAGAAATAAATCTGGGTTGTATTTACAATAAGTTCCCGAGTGGCACAGCGGTCTAAGGCACTGCATCTCTGTGCTAGAGGCGTCACTCAGACCCGTGTTTCGGGTAGGTCACCATTGTAATATAAATAAACAATGGTGTATGTTCTTAACTGATTGCCCTTTTGTGGCAACGGATCACAAATATTGCTACTGTGATGGCACACTGTGGTATTTCACCAAATAAATATGGGAGTTTTATCAAAATTGGGTTTGTTTTTCGAATTCTTTGTAGGTCTGTGTAATCTGAGGGAAATATGTGTATCTAATATGCTCATGCATTTGGCAGGAGGTTAGGAAGTGCAGCTCAGTTTCCACTATTTTGTGGGCAGTGTGCACCTAGTTTGTCTTCTCTTGAGACCCATGAAATGGGTACCATAGCAACCACCAAATAATTATTATCAAAAGTAGAACAATGTCAGACCATGCCTGAACTTCTCTGATTGATAACCTACATTTCTACTTTATATGATAAGGTTAAGAGGCAAAAAAACAAAATCTAAGCTTGATTTGTAGTGTTGGTGTGTATAATGTTGCATAGGCTTCTCCAACCCTCTGGTGTTATTGGAAGTGACCCGGGCTGTGCTCAGCTGCACTGAGTGCAGTGCTTTGAGACTGTCTGCGTTTGATACCATTCACCTGACTCATGTTGATGCATAGCTAGACTATGCACACACACCCTCAAAAGTTAAAATTCCACCCTTGTTCTGTGTCCCTCTCTGCCTGTGCCAGAGCTGGGCTGTATTCAGCATAACAACATTGTGGAACATTCAGATATAGCTGTGTAGAACATTCCTCTCTAGCATATAGAATTAGAAATCACTTCAGTTCTATTTGTGACATTTTTCGTACTATACATTACAGGTCGACCGATTATGATTTTTCAATACTGATACCGGTTATTGGAGGACAAAAAAAAGCCGATACCAATTAATCGGCCGATTATATAAAAAAATAAATGTATATTTTTGTAATAATGACAATTACAACAATACTGAATGAGCACTTATTTTAACCTAATATGATACATCAACAAAATCAATTCAGCCTCAAATAGATAATGAAACATGTTCAATTTGGTTTAAATAATGCAAAAACAAAGTGTTTGGAGAAGAAAGTAAAAGTACAATATGTGCCATGTAAGAAAGCTAACGTTTAAGTTCCTTGCTCAGAACATGAGAACATATGAAAGCTGGTGGTTCCTTTTAACATGAGTCTTCAATATTCCCAGGTAAGAAGTTTTAGGTTGTGGTTATTATAGGACTATTTCTCTCTATACCATTTGTATTTCATGTACCTTTGGATGTTCTTATAGGTACTTTAGTATTGCCAGTGTAACAGTATAGCTTCCGTACCTCTCTTTGCTCCTACCTGGGCTCGAACCAGGAACACAACGACAACATCCACCCTCGAAGCAGCGTTACCCATGCAGAGCAAGGGGAACAACTACTCAGTCTTAGAGCGAGTGGGGTTTGAAACGCTATTAGCGCGCACCCCGCTAACAAGCTAGCCATTTCACATCACATGGTTACACCAGCCTCATCTCGGGAGTTGATAGGCTTGAAGTCATAAACAGCAGCTCTGCTGGCAAAATGCACGAAAGTGCTGTTTGAATGAATGTTTATGAGCCTGCTGGTGCTTACCATCACTGTCAGACTGCTCTATAAAATCATAGACTTAATTATAATATAATAACACACAGAAATACGAGCCTTAGGTCATTATGGTCAAATTCGGAATCTATCATCTCGAAAACCAGACGTTTATTCTTTCAGTGAAATATGGAACCGTTCTGTATTTCATCTAACGGATGGCATCCATATGACTAAATATTTCTGTTACATTGCACAACCTTCAATGTTATGTCATAATTACGTAAAATTCTTTGTTGCATATACCCTAACTCTGCGTGCAATGGACAGTGACACAATTTCACCTGGTTAATATTGCCTGCTAACCTGGATTTCTTTTAGCTAAATATGCAGGTTTAAAAATATATACTTCTGTGTATTGATTTTAAGAAAGGCATTAGTGTTTATGGTTAGGTACACGTTGGAGCAACGACAGTCCTTTTTCACGAATGTGCACTGCATCGATTATATGCAACGCAGGACACGCTAGATAAACTAGTAATATCATCAACCATGTGTAATTATAACTAGTGATTATGATTGATTGATTGTTTATAAGATAAGTTTAATGCTAGCTAGCAACTTACCTTGGCTTCTTACTGCATTCGCGTAACAGGCAGGCTCCTCGTGAGGCAGGGGGTTAGAGCATTGGACAAGTTAACCGTAAGGTTGCAAGATTGAATCCCCGAGTTGACAAGGTAAAAATCTGTCGTTCTGCCCCTGAACAAGACAGTTAACCCACCGTTCCTAGGCCGTCACTGAAAATAAGAATGTGTTCTTAACTGACTTTCCTCGTTAAATAAAGGTGTAAAGAAAATCGGCAAAATCGGCATCCAAAATGACCGATTTCCGATTGTTATGAAAACTTGAAATCGGCCCTAATTGATCGGCCATTCCGATTAATCGGTCGACCTCTACTATACATGACCCTAATGCAAAAGGGACTCTTTGTGTGCGTGCTGCAGTTTTGCTGTGCGCTCACGGCGTAGACTCTCTGGAGATGCATGTGTGCGAACTAGGTTGCTCTCTACAAGGCTTGTCTCCCGTCCAGACCAGTGTTAGTTGTGCATATAAAAGCTCTTTCAACTAGAGACCCATTTGGGCTAAATACAACCCTGCACCAGACAGTCAATAAAGCCCTCATTAGACTGGGCTGGAGGTTGTTATTACTGTGTGTCTGTCTAACTTAACGTTGCAGCCGTAAAACGACCACTGAGCAGAGTCCCCCCCCTACATCCAGTTTTTCAGTGGAAACGGAAGTTACATTGAAATACTGTATCCCTGAAAACATTTGTTTTCTGCCTATCCCAACGAGAGTAGAGTGTTGTGCCCTTGTAGTTTTAGCAATTAGCATGCAGGTTTTCACTCACCTTTCTCCCTCCCTCCCTCAGTGATGAGATAGGTCTGATCCCGTGTCCAGAGGTCAGGTATAACCGCAGCCCCATCGTGCTGGTAGAGAACAAGCTGGGGGTGGAGAGCTGGTGTGTCAAATACCTGCTACCCTACGTCCACAACAAGCTACTGCTCTACAGGCAGCGCAAACAGTGGCTGGATAGGGAAGGTAAGAACTTTATTGTCCAGTTTCCTTACTGTCCTCAGAAATGTCTTTTTAATTTTTTTATTTAGTCCAACACCCCAAGATAAACACACATTTCCCCCGAGGGGTTGGAAGCACAGGTCAGGCATGGTGCAGCTCTACCCTCAGGGACAGTTTTTCAGTGATTATTTTGATTTATTTTTTCCACTTTTTCTCCCCAATTTTGTGCTATCTAATTGGTAGTAGTTACAGTCTTGTCTCATCGCTGCAACACCCGTACGGACTCGGGAGAGGAGAAGGTCGAGAGCCGTGTGTCCTCCGAAATACGACCCTGCTTCTTCTTGACACAATGCCTGCTTTACCCGGAAGCCAGCCGCACCAATGTGTCGGAGGAAACACCGTACACCTGGTGAGCGTGTCAAGCGTGTATGCACCCGGCTTGCCACAGGAGTCACTAGAGCCTGATGGGACAAGGACATCCCGGCCGGACAAACCCTCACCCGGACGATGCTGGCCCAATTGTGCGCCGCCCCATGGGTCTCCCGGTCGCGGCCGGCTGTGACTCGAACCAGGATCTCTAGTGGCACAGCTAGCACTACGATGCAGTGCCTTAGACCACTGCACCTCTCGGGAGGCCCTCTGGAACAGTTTGAGGTTAAGTTCCTTGCTCAAGGGCTCAACGGTTGGTGATGGCATCAACACGTTTTCATAGCTGCTGCTTTTAGGACAGGGAAAGTAACCTTTTGTACTGCTGCTTTTAGGACAGGGAAAGTAACCTTTTGTACTGCTGCTGGCTTAGAGACTCCTCACTGTAGATTGCAAGGCTTACTGTACTCTGAAGTCCTGAGCTGTGTTTGAATACCCATACTAACATAATGTATACCACATACTTAATGAATATATACTACATACTATTAGTTCATGTTAGTATACTGTAAACAAACGGTATCCTTTCAGTTGAGAGTACTAGCGCTTTGCCGGTCTACCGGAAGTTGATGCTGTTGCTATGCAACCTCTTGCTAGCTTGTTAGCATAACAAATTACAAGTTAGACATTTCACGACTTGGGGTGTGTTCTTAAATTCAATCTGTAGTGCCAGAGTGCACTCTGGGCGTTCGTCAATTCAGAGTGTTGTCAGATTGTCCATTTGTAAATTCATAGTGTTTTGCTTTGGGAGCGTCCAGGGTGCAAACTGGATGCTCTAGCCGAGGAGTAGGGTTGATTCCAACGTTTTGACCTCACAACGGCACCCAAGCTAACTTACTAGCTACTTCCAGACAAATAAGAGAACACCCCACTCTGACCATTTTACCCGCCCAAGCAGAGCTGGTTAGGCTGTTTTCATGTTATCCAGAACGTTGGTGACTGTAACTGCTGCTGGCAACAATTTAATTACACTTTTTGCCGACGTTTACTGACACAGGCCATATTCAATGGGTGTTGAGCCTTCGTAAATTCATCAGTTATTCTGCACTCTGGTACACTTTATTTAACTTGGCAAGTCAGACACCAGAGCGAATTTACGAAAGCACACAAATGTCCATTGAGAACGCCCAACGACTATACCACTTAGCTAAGAATAACAGGAATAATCAAGTAAATAAACGTTGGGTAGTTAGCCTATAGTTAATATATTGGCAAGTTCCATGTATTAGTAGCCAACTAACGTTAGGTAGCTAGCTAACATACTGGTACATACTGCTGTAATGCTCTGTGGTTTGTAAGGATAGCTTTGCTAACAAATTGTCAGCCAACATAACGTGTAAGGTAACTTATTTGAAAGGTAATTACTTTATTACATTGCCCAACGTTTTCTTAACATTTGTCATAATTAGATAAAGCAATGAATTTGTAGGGGCTCTCATTGGACTTCGGCTGCATATTTAACACAATTTTCTTGATGATGTGAAGCCACGCCCATTTTCCAAAGAATTGCATTATGGGTCCTAAAAGCACGAAAATAGTGTCCGCTGCTTGTATTCTTCGTATTTTGGCGAATGTAGTACGACATTCGGGAACTTTTGGCCTACCAACACTATGACCAATAAGCAATACTATATACTCAATTTACCCCACAAATAGTACGGTTAGTATGAGTATTCGAACACAGCTCTGGCCTATACCTAAAACATGTTGGTTTCTAGAGGAAGGATGAACTCAGTCTACTTCGTATAAATGAGCTTTTTGGGGATGTGACGAAATCCTTTCGTTACCATTTTGGACAGACAGAATTTATTGTACCTAACAAAATGGGCATTATAAATTACTTTACTTTTACTGAAAAGAATCAGTTGATATACTGCCCTGTCTCTCCCTCTTCAAGCTCTGGTAGACATCACCTGCACTCTGCTACTGCTCAACCCAGACTTCACCACTGCTTGGAATGTCAGGTAAGAACTCCGGCTCACACCATTCTGATCTGTATACGTTGTGGCCACAGGGTAGCCTAGTGGTTAGAGAGTTGGACTAGGAACCGGAAGGTTGCCAGTTCAAACCCCCGAGCTGACAAGGTACAAATCTGTCGTTCTGCCCCTGAACAGGCAGTTAACCCACTGTTCCTAGGCAGTCATTGAAAATAATAATTTGTTCTTAACTGACTTGCCTATTTAAATAAAGGTAAAAAAATAAATAAAATTGAAGACACAATAATACGCCCTCTAAATAGACCCCACTCAATCCCATTGGCCAGGGGTGGGCAACATATAGCATATAGGAGGTTTGGTATTTTTTATTTTTTTTTGTGTGGGGGTGATTATTATTTAGGGCTAAAAAAAAACTCCAGGCCACTCTTCAACATGTAAAAGTAGATATTAAGTATGTCAAAATTATAATGAACCTATACGTTTTGAAATAACTGCCAAGACGATGCCTTAGGGTCAGTACGCCCTTCCCCCTCTGAGGGGACAACATGTCTCTCTGTTACAGTATCCAGACTAGAGGTTGACCGATTCATCGGAATGGAAAGTTTTCATTACAATCGGAAATCAGTATTTTTGGATACCGACTTGGACAATTTATATATATTTTTATTTTTTACATCTTTATTTAACCAGGCAAGTCAGTTAAGAACACATTCTTATTTTCAATGACGGCCTGGGAACAGTGGGTTAACTGCCTCGTTCAGGGGCAGAACGACAGATTTGTACCTTGTTAGCTCGGGGATTCAATCTTGCAACCTTACAGTTAACTAGTCCAATGCTCTAACCACCTGATTACATTGCACTCCACGAGGAGACTGCCTGTTACGTGAATGCAGTAGGAAGCCAAGGTCAATTTCTAGCTAGCATTAAACTTATCTTGTAAAAAACAATCAATCAATCATAATCACTAGTTAACTACACATGGTGGTTAATATTACTAGTTTATCTAGTGTGTCCTGCGTTGCATATAATCGATGCAGTGCGTATTTGCGAAAAGGGACTGTCTTGCTCCAATGTGTATCTAACCATTAACATCAATGCCTTTCTTAAAATCAATACAAGTGTATATTTTTAAACCTGCATATTTAGTTAATATTGCCTGCTAACCTGGCTCGTTGCAAACTCTGTGAAGACTATTTCTTCTTAACGAAGACAGCCAAGTTCGTGTTCATTCATAAGTGTTCATTCAGTATTGTTGTAATTGTCAATATTACAAATACATTTTTTAAAATTTTAATTGGCCGATTAATCGGTGTCTGCTTTTATTTGGTCCTACAATAATCGGTATCGGTGTTGAAAAATCATAGTCTGTTGACCTCTAATCCAGACGACTATTGTGACAGAATAATACTATAGTATCTGTGTCTGAAACTTGTCCTCTGAGGATAACTCTGATGCTGTCTATATGGATGTAGGATCTTTGTGGTAACTTGTCCTCTGAGGATAACTCTGATGCTGTCTATATGGATGTATGATCTCTGTGGTAACTTGTCCTCCTGAGGATAACTCTGATGCTGTCTATATGGATGTATGATCTCTGTGGTAACTTGTCCTCTGAGGATAACTCTGATGCTCTCTATATGGATGTATGATCTCTGTGGTAACTTGTCCTCTGAGGATAACTCTGATGCTGTCTATATGGATGTAGGATCTCTGTGGTAACTTGTCCTCAGGATAACTCTGATGCTGTCTATATGGATGTATGATATATGTGGTAACTTGTCCTCAGGATAACTCTGATGCTCTCTATATAGATGTATGATCTCTGTGGTAACTTGTCCTCTGAGGATAACTCTGATGCTCTCTATATGGATGTATGATCTCTGTGGTAACTTGTCCTCTGAGGATAACTCTGATGCTGTCTATATGGATGTAGGATCTCTGTGGTAACTTGTCCTCAGGATAACTCTGATGCTGTCTATATGGATGTATGATCTCTGTGGTAACTTGTCCTCTGAGGATAACTCTGATGCTCTCTATATGGATGTATGATCTCTGTGGTAACTTGTCCTCTGAGGATAACTCTGATGCTCTCTATATGGATGTATGATCTCTGTGGTAACTTGTCCTCAGGATAACTCTGATGCTGTCTATATGGATGTATGATCTCTGTGGTAACTTGTCCTCTGAGGATAACTCTGATGCTCTCTATATGGATGTATGATCTCTGTGGTAACTTGTCCTCTGAGGATAACTCTGATGCTGTCTATATGGATGTATGATATGTGGTAACTTGTCCTCAGGATAACTCTGATGCTCTCTATATAGATGTATGATCTCTGTGGTAACTTGTCCTCTGAGGATAACTCTGATGCTCTCTATATGGATGTATGATCTCTGTGGTAACTTGTCCTCTGAGGATAACTCTGATGTTCTCTATATGGATGTATGATCTCTGTGGTAACTTGTCCTCTGAGGATAACTCTGATGTTCTCTATATGGATGTATGATCTCTGTGGTAACTTGTCCTCTGAGGATAACTCTGATGCTGTCTATATGGATGTATGATCTTTGTGGTAACTTGTATCTGGACAGGGTGAACTCTGAGTTACTCCATGTAAATGATATATTTGATTATCCTCTCAGGAATTTTTTCTTATTTCACAGTGTTCTCATACCCCACGCAAGCCTTTAAATGCTGGAGCTACCATCATAAATGCTGGAGCTACCATCATAAATGCTGGAGCTACCATCATAAATGCTGGAGCTACCATCATAAATGCTGGAGCTACCATCATAAATGCTGGAGCTACCATCATAAATGCTGGAGCTACCATCATAAATGCTGGAGCTACCATCATAAATGCTGGAGCAATAGTCTGTTAGTTGGGGCCTGATTCAGAGTTAAGATAAATGTGTGTAACTCAGAGTTTAATTTTTTGACTTTTTACCCACTTTTTCTCACCAATTTCATGGTATCCAATTGTTAGTAGTTACAGTCTTGTCTCATCGCTACAACGGGAGAGACGAAGGTTGAAAGTTATGCGTCCTCCGAAACACAACCCAACCAAGCCGCACTACTTCTTAACACAGCGCGCATCCAACCCGGAAGCCAGCCGCACCAATGTGTTGGAGGAAACACCGTGCACCTGGCAACCTTGGTTAGCGGCCCGCCACATGAGTCGCTAGTGCGTGATGAGACAAGGATATCCCTACCGGCCAAACCCTCCCAAACCCAGACGACGCTTGGCCAATTGTGTGTTGCCCCATGGACCTCTCGGTCACGGCCGGCTGCGACAGAGCCTGGGCCTGTGCTCGAACCGGCTCGAACCGGGCTAGCACTGCGCCACCCGGGAGGCCCGCAACTCTTGAGTTTTTCTTAAATCTACTCAACTCAGAATATCATGTAAATCATTTACCTTTCTAAAGTCTTACTACAGTGTGTACAGTCAGGAACTTTTAAAACATTTATTTCACCTTTATTTAACCAGGTAGGGTAGTTGACAACAATTTCTCATTTACAACTGCGACCTGTCCAAGATAAATGCAAAGCAGTGCGACCTAAACAACACCGAGTTACACATGGAATAAACAAACATAATAGAAAAGTATATTTACAGTGTGTGCAAATGAGGTAAGATAAGGGAGGTGAGGCAATAAATAGGCCATAGTGATAGATGTGGTGATAGAAGATGAATGTGCAAGTAGAGATACTGGGGGGGAAAAGGAGCAAAAACATGTTTTACATTATGGGGATGAGGTAGTTGGATGGTCTATTTACAGATGGGCTATGTACAGGTGCAGTGATCTGTGAGCTCCTCTGACAGCTGATGCTTAAAGTTAGAGAGGGAGATATGAGTCTCCAGTGGTTTTTGTAATTAGTTCCAGTCATTGACAGCAGAGGAACTGGAAGGAAAGGCGTCCAAAGGAGGAATTGGTTTTGGCCGGTGAAATATACCTGTTGGATCGCGTGCTATGGGTGGGTTCTGCTATGGTGACCAGTAAGTTGAGATAAGGCAGGGCTTTACCTAGCAAAGACTTGTAGATGACCAGGAGCCAGTGGGTTTGGTGACGAATATGAAGCGAGGGCCAGCCAACAAGAGCATATAGGTCGCAGTGGTGGGTAGTATATGGGGCATTGGTCACAAAACCGATGGCACTGTGATAGACTACATCCAATTTGCTGAGTAGAGTGTTGGAGGATATTTTGTAAATTACATTGCTGAAATGAAGGATCTGTAGGATAGTCAGTTTTACGAGGGCATTTTTGGCAGCATGAGTTGTTGTGAAATTGGAAGCCAATTCTATAATTCATTTTGGATTGGAGATGATTAATGTGAGTCTGGAAGGAGAGTTTACAGTCTTACCAAACATGTATTTGTAGTTGTCCACAGAACCGTCCAAAGTAGTGATGCTGGACGGGCAGTGATCGGTTGAAGAGCATGCATTTAGTTTTACTTGCATTTTAAGAGCAGTTGGAGGCCACGGAAGGAGTGTTGTATGGCATTGAAACTCATCTCGAGGTTTGTTAACACAGAGAAGGGCCAGAAGTATATAGAATGGTGTTGTCTGCGTAGAGTTAGTTTCTCTGATCCACCAAGGCAATGCATGGTATTGACCCAATTTTTATTTATTTAACCAGGCAAGTCAGTTAAGAACAAATACTTATTTTCAATTTTTTTTAATTTTTTTTTACCTTTATTTAACCAGGCAAGTCAGTTAAGAACACATTCTTATTTTCAATTATTTTTTTATATTTTTTTTAACCTTTATTTAACCAGGCAAGTCAGTTAAGAACACATTCTTATTTTCAATGACGGCCTGGGAACAGGGGCAGAACGACAGATTTGTACCTTGTCAGCTCGGGGGTTTGAACTCTCAACCTTCTGGTTACTAGTCCAACACTCTAACCACTAGGCTACGCTGCCACCCCGATATGGCCCATCATCTTCAGAGTCTAGTCGGGCCTCTCTCTTCCCTGCTGTAGGTCTCTGGTTGCCTATACTCTTGCTAGCTGCTCCGAGACCTGGCTGGGTGGTGCCAGAATAACAACCTACCTCAACGTAACCAAGACTAAGGAGATGATTGTGGAAGTAGCACCGAGCACGTCCCCATTCTCATCGACGGGGCTGTAGTGGAGCAGGTTGAGAGCTTCAAATTCCTTGGTGTCCACATCACCAACACACTAAATTGGTCCAAACACACCAAGACAGTTGTGAAGAGGGCACGACAACGCCTATTCCCCTTCAGGAAACTAAAAATATTTGGCAACATCGAGAGCATCCTGACCGGTTGCATCACTGCCTGGTACGGCAATTGCTCGGCCTCCGACAGCAAGGCACTTCAGAGGGTAGTGCATACGGCCCAGTACATCACTGGGGCAAAGC
The DNA here is from genome assembly GCF_023373465.1 of Oncorhynchus keta. Classification (NCBI taxonomy): domain Eukaryota; kingdom Metazoa; phylum Chordata; class Actinopteri; order Salmoniformes; family Salmonidae; genus Oncorhynchus; species Oncorhynchus keta. The sequence goes on along the minus strand of NC_068445.1, from coordinate 39,609,138 downwards.
TGCCTGCCATCCAGGACCTCTACACCAGGCAGTGTCAGAGGAAGGCCCTAAAAATTGTCAAAGACCCCAGCCACCCCGGTCATACACTGTTCTCTCTACACCCGATGGCAAGCGGTACCGGAGTGCCAAGTCTAGGACAAAAAGACTTCTCAACAGTTTTTACCCCCAAACCATAAGACTCCTTGAACAGGTAACCAAATGGGCTGTTTGGGCTGTTTGCATTGTGTGTGTGTGTCCCCAACTCCTCTTTTACACTGCTGCTACTCTCTGTTTATCTTATATGCATAGTCACTTTAACTGTACATTCATGTACATACTACCTAAATTGGCCCGACCAACCAGTTCTCCCGCACATTGGCTAACCGAGCTATTTGCATTATGTCCCACCACCCGCCAACCCCTCTTTTACGCTACTGCTACTCTCTGTTCATCATATATGCATAGTCACTTTAACGATACCTACATGTACATACTACCTCAATAAGCCTGACTAACAGGTGTCTGTATATAGCCTTGCTACTGTTATTTTCACATTTCTTTTTACTGTTTTATTTATTTTACTTACCTACACACACATATATATACTTTTTTCCCCGCATCATTGGTTAGAGCCTGTAAGTAAGCATTTCACTGTAAGGTCCTGTTGTATTCAGCATTTCACTGTAAGTCCCTGTTGTATTCGGCATTTCACTGTAAGGTCCTGTTGTATTCGGCATTTCACTGTAAGGTCCTGTTGTATTCAGCATTTCACTGTAAGTCCCTGTTGTATTCGGCATTTCACTGTAAGTCCCTGTTGTATTCGGCATTTCACTGTAAGTCCCTGTTTTATTCGGCATTTCACTGTAAGGTCCTGTTGTATTCAGCATTTCACTGTAAGTCCTGTTGTATTCAGCATTTCACTGTAAGGTCCTGTTGTATTCAGCATTTCACTGTAAGTCCCTGTTGTATTCGGCATTTCACTGTAAGTTCCTGTTGTATTCAGCATTTCACTGTAAGTCCCTGTTGTATTCGGCATTTCACTGTAAGTCCCTGTTGTATTCGGCATTTCACTGTAAGTCCCTGTTTTATTCGGCATTTCACTGTAAGGTCCTGTTGTATTCGGCATTTCACTGTAAGGCCCTGTTGTATTTTCGGCATTTCACTGTAAGGCCCTGTTGTATTCGGCATTTCACTGTAAGGCCCTGTTGTCTTTCACTGTAAGTCATTTCACTGTAAGGTCCTGTTGTATTCGGCATTTCACTGTAAGGTCCTGTTGTATTCGGCATTTCACTGTAAGGCCCTGTTGTATTCGGCATTTCACTGTAAGGTCCTGTTGTATTCGGCATTTCACTGTAAGGCCCTGTTGTATTCGGCATTTCACTGTAAGGCCCTGTTGTCTTCGGCATTTCACTGTAAGGTCCTGTTGTATTCGGCATTTCACTGTAAGGTCCTGTTGTATTCGGCATTTCACTGTAAGGTCCTGTTGTATTCGGCATTTCACTGTAAGGCCCTGTTGTATTCGGCATTTCACTGTAAGGCCCTGTTGTATTCGGCATTTCACTGTAAGGTCCTGTTGTATTCGGCATTTCACTGTAAGGTCCTGTTGTATTCGGCATTTCACTGTAAGGTCCTGTTGTATTCGGCATTTCACTGTAAGGTCCTGTTGTATTCGGCATTTCACTGTAAGGCCCTGTTGTATTCGGCATTTCACTGTAAGGTCCTGTTGTATTCGGCGCACGTGACAAATAAACTTTGATTTCATTAATATATTTTGTCACAGTAGACTTTCTTTAACTAGACTAGCCTGGCCTCAATGTTTGACATGGTAGTTGATTCTTGTTTCAGGCAGTTGTTGTTATATGCTAGTACTTAAGTAAAAAAATGCAGTTGATTTTATATCAAGGGGATGCAAGACGTGAAGCAGCTGTTGCAACTTGTGCTTCCAGTTTTGGCCAGGAGATGGAGCTAAATATCATATTTTTAACCACATGCAGTGGTTTGTGGCTCAACATAACGGCAGTGTTGGGTTATAATACTAGGGTTGAAGACTATTCCAGGGAGGTATTTTAAGGGTGTGTGACTCTGTGGACTGGTTTCCCAGACACAGATTAAATTTAGTCCTGGAATAGGCTCAAAGGAGATTATCAACTGACCAGGACTAGGTTTAATCTGTGTCTCCTGACCTGTTGTTCTGTTCATGACATGTCCTGTAACAAATTGACCTGACTCCCAACACTCTCCACTGCCCTGTGTCTTAACACCAGTCATCTCAGCTATGTGTTCCCCTGAGTTCAGAGTGAACCAACACCGTTAAGACACAAGTCCTCCCTTCAAAGACAACGCCCGGGTCAAATCATTTTTGTCATACCAAATGCCGTATCCAACTGTCAAGGTCACAACCTAATCTGTGCCTGTTGTGTTTTAAACCAAGACCTTGTCCAGAGAATGTAACCACAGTCAGCAGCCCTGCCATGGTCTATGTAGTCATAAAAAATAAATATACGAGACAATTTTTCTGTTTTCGACCACCTAACCATCTTTGGGGGCGTGTGTGTGTGTGAGATGATTGATCTATTCTTTTGGGAATTTATTTTATGCAGTGTTTCTTAAAACAAACAGAAGTACGCAAATAGCACACACACAAAACTACAGTAACATAAGATTCACATCAGGAGCATTTAGATGTCATTAAATAGTTCCTCTGTCTGCTCTGGCAGGAAGGAACTGCTACAATGTGGAGCCCTGAGTCCAGAGAGAGACCTGTACCTGGGAAAACTGGCCCTCACCAAGTTCCCCAAGAGCCCTGAGACATGGATACACAGGTAGGACCGGTGGGGGGTGGAGTTTCCACGTTTACCATCCTTTTTGGTAACTTTTAACTAGTTACCGGCACCAAATCTCCAGGATTTTTCATTCATAGGTTGTTCTCATCTTCTTAAATGAAGCAATTTATGTTGTCAGCGTATGGGGAGCAATATGTTTGGAACGTTGAATCGCAGTATCAAATCGTAACACGTCTATAGAATCGCAATGCACAAGTATCGTGATATGGTATCGTGATGTCCCTGGTAATTCCCAGCCCTATAGTAACTATGGCGATTTTACAATGCACGTCTCGTCGCCAGTGGACCAAAATAGTGTATATATACAAAGGTATTTGGACACCCCTTCAAATGAGTGGATTTGTTTATTCCAGCAACGCCTGTTGCTGACAAGCGTGTAAAATCAAGCACACAGCCATGCAATCTCCATAGACGAACATTAGCAGTAGAATGACCTTACTGAAGAGCTCAGTAACATTCAATGTGGCACCGTCATAGTCGGTTTGTCAAATTTGTGCCCTGCTAGAGATGCCCCGGTCAACTGTAAGTTCTGGTATTGTGAAGTATAAACGTCTAGGAGCAACAACGGCTCAGCCACCAAGTGGTAGGCCACACAAGCTCACAGAACTGGACCGCCGAGTGCTGAAGCGCGTACAGCGTAAAAAATAATGTCCTTGGTTGCAACACTTCATGAAATGAATTTCCAAGGCCGAGCAGCTGCATACAAGCCTAAGATCACCATGCGCAATGCTAAGCGTCGGCTGGAGTGATGTGAAGCTCGCCACCATTAGACTCTGGAGCAGTGGAAACGCGTTCTCCGGAGTGATGAATCACGCTTCACCATCTGGCAGTCTGATGGACGAATCTGAGTTTGGCAGATGCCAGGAGAAAGCTACCTGCCAGAATGGATAGTAACAATTGTAAAGTTTGGTGGATGAGGAATAATGGTTTGGGGCTGTTTTTCATGGTTCGGGCTAGGCCCCTTATTTCCAGTGACGGGAAATGTTAACACTACGCCATAAAATGACATTCTAGACGATTCTGTGCTTCCAACTTTGTGGTAACAGTTTGGGGAAGGCCCTTTCCTGTTTCAGCATGACAATGGTCCACATGACAGTATGTCCACATACTTCTGGGCATGTAGTGTACTTCAGTGCCTCTAAAGTGATGGTTTTTAAAGGTTCCACTGTAAATACACACATATACACACTCTGACTCTTTGCACTGGACTCGGCTCACATGCTTCACTGACACTCCAACACACACACACTATATTATACTGACTCCACATAGACACACTATATTATACTGACTCCACATAGACACACTATATTATACTGACTCCACATAGACACACTATATTATACTGACTCCACATAGACACACTATTTTATACTGACTCCACATAGACACACTATTTTATACTGATACATAGACACACTCTCACATAGACACACTATATTTTATACTGACTCATAGACACACTGTATTTTATACCACATAGACACACTATATTTTATACTGACTCCACATAGACACACTATATTTTATACTGACTCCACATAGACACACTATATTTTATACTGACTCCACATAGACACACTATATTTTATACTGACTCCACATAGACACACTGTATTTTATACTGACTCCACATAGACACACTGTATTTTATACTGACTCCACATAGACACACTGTATTTTATATTGACTCCACATAGACACACTATATTTTATACTGACTCCACATAGACACACTGTATTTTATATTGACTCCACATAGACACACTGTATTTTATACTGACTCCACATAGACACACTATATTTTATACTGACTCCACATAGACACACTGTATTTTATACTGACTCCACATAGACACACTATATTTTATACTGACTCCACATAGACACACTATATTTTATACTGACTCCACATAGACACACTGTATTTTATACTGACTCCAACACACACACACTATATTTTATACTGACTCCACATAGACACACTATATTATACTGACTCCACATAGACACACTGTATTTTATACTGACTCCACATAGACACACTATATTTTATACTGACTCCACATAGACACACTGTATTTTATACTGACTCCACATAGACACACTATATTTTATACTGACTCCACATAGACACACTGTATTTTATACTGACTCCACATAGACACACTGTATTTTATATTGACTCCACATAGACACACTGTATTTTATACTGACTCCACATAGACACACTATATTTTATACTGACTCCACATAGACACACTGTATTTTATACTGACTCCACATAGACACACTGTATTTTATACTGACTCCACATAGACACACTGTATTTTATATTGACTCCACATAGACACACTATATTTTATACTGACTCCACATAGACACACTATATTTTATACTGACTCCACATAGACACACTGTATTTTATACTGACTCCACATAGACACACTATATTTTATACTGACTCCACATAGACACACTATATTTTATACTGACTCCACATAGACACACTATATTTTATACTGACTCCACATAGACACACTATATTTTATACTGACTCCACATAGACACACTATATTTTATACTGACTCCACATAGACACACTATATTTTATACTGACTCCACATAGACACACTATATTTTATACTGACTCCACATAGACACACTATATTTTATACTGACTCCACATAGACACACTATATTATACTGACTCCACATAGACACACTATATTATACTGACTCCACATAGACACACTATATTTTATACTGACTCCACATAGACACACTATATTATACTGACTCCACATAGACACACTATTTTATACTGACTCCACATAGACACACTATATTATACTGACTCCAACACACACACACTATATTATACTGACTCCAACACACACACACTATATTATACTGACTCCACATACACACACTATTTTATACTGACTCCACATAGACACACTATATTTTATACTGACTCCACATAGACACACTATATTATACTGACTCCACATAGACACACTATTTTATACTGACTCCACATAGACACACTATATTATACTGACTCCACATAGACACACTATTTTATACTGACACTCCAACACACACTATATTTTATATTGACTCCACATAGACACACTATATTTTATACTGACTCCACATAGACACACTATATTATACTGACTCCACATAGACACACTATATTATACTGACTCCACATAGACACACTATATTTTATACTGACTCCACATAGACACACTATTTTATACTGACTCCACATAGACACACTATTTTATACTGACTCCACATAGACACACTATATTTTATACTGACTCCACATAGACACACTATATTTTATACTGACTCCACATAGACACACTATTTTATACTGACTCCACATAGACACACTATATTATACTGACTCCACATAGACACACTATTTTATACTGACTCCACATAGACACACTATATTATACTGACTCCACATAGACACACTATATTTTATACTGACACTCCAACACACACTATATTTTATATTGACTCCACATAGACACACTATTTTATACTGACTCCACATAGACACACTATATTTTATACTGACTCCACATAGACACACTATATTTTATACTGACACTCCAACACACACTATATTTTATACTGACTCCACATAGACACACTATTTTATACTGACTCCACATAGACACACTATATTTTATACTGACTCCACATAGACACACTATATTTTATACTGACACTCCAACACACACTATATTTTATATTGACTCCACATAGACACACTATATTTTATACTGACTCCACATAGACACACTATATTTTATACTGACTCCACATAGACACACTATATTTTATACTGACTCCACATAGACACACTATATTTTATACTGACTCCACATAGACACACTATTTTATACTGACTCCACATAGACACACTATATTTTATACTGACTCCACATAGACACACTATATTTTATACTGACACTCCACACACACACTATATTTTATATTGACTCCACATAGACACACTATTTTTATACTGACTCCACATAGACACACTATATTTTATACTGACTCCACATAGACACACTGTATTTTATATTGACTCCACATAGACACACTATATTTTATACTGACTCCACATAGACACACTATATTTTATACTGACTCCACATAGACACACTATATTTTATATTGACTCCACATAGACACACTATATTTTATACTGACTCCACATAGACACACTATATTTTATACTGACTCCACATAGACACACTATATTTTATACTGACTCCACATAGACACACTATATTTTATACTGACTCCACATAGACACACTATATTATACTGACTCCACATAGACACACTATATTTTATACTGACTCCACATAGACACACTATATTTTATACTGACTCCACATAGACACACTATATTTTATACTGACTCCACATAGACACACTATATTTTATACTGACTCCACATAGACACACTATATTTTATACTGACTCCACATAGACACACTGTATTTTATACTGACTCCACATAGACACACTATATTTTATACTGACTCCACATAGACACACTATATTTTATACTGACTCCACATAGACACACTGTATTTTATACTGACTCCAACACACACACACTATATTTTATACTGACTCCACATAGACACACTATATTATACTGACTCCACATAGACACACTGTATTTTATACTGACTCCACATAGACACACTGTATTTTATACTGACTCCACATAGACACACTATATTTTATACTGACTCCACATAGACACACTGTATTTTATACTGACTCCACATAGACACACTGTATTTTATACTGACTCCACATAGACACACTGTATTTTATACTGACTCCACATAGACACACTGTATTTTATACTGACTCCACATAGACACACTATATTTTATACTGACTCCACATAGACACACTGTATTTTATACTGACTCCACATAGACACACTGTATTTTATACTGACTCCACATAGACACACTGTATTTTATACTGACTCCACATAGACACACTATATTTTATACTGACTCCACATAGACACACTGTATTTTATACTGACTCCACATAGACACACTGTATTTTATACTGACTCCACATAGACACACTATATTTTATACTGACTCCACATAGACACACTGTATTTTATACTGACTCCACATAGACACACTGTATTTTATACTGACTCCACATAGACACACTGTATTTTATACTGACTCCACATAGACACACTGTATTTTATACTGACTCCACATAGACACACTATATTTTATACTGACTCCACATAGACACACTGTATTTTATACTGACTCCACATAGACACACTGTATTTTATACTGACTCCACATAGACACACTGTATTTTATACTGACTCCACATAGACACACTGTATTTTATACTGACTCCACATAGACACACTGTATTTTATACTGACTCCACATAGACACACTGTATTTTATACTGACTCCACATAGACACACTGTATTTTATACTGACTCCACATAGACACACTGTATTTTATACTGACTCCACATAGACACACTATATTTTATACTGACTCCACATAGACACACTGTATTTTATACTGACTCCACATAGACACACTATATTTTATACTGACTCCACATAGACACACTATATTTTATACTGACTCCACATAGACACACTATATTTTATACTGACTCCACATAGACACACTGTATTTTATACTGACTCCACATAGACACACTGTATTTTATATTGACTCCACATAGACACACTATATTTTATATTGACTCCACATAGACACACTATATTTTATACTGACTCCACATAGACACACTATATTTTATACTGACTCCACATAGACACACTATATTTTATACTGACTCCACATAGACACACTATATTTTATACTGACTCCACATAGACACACTATATTTTATACTGACTCCACATAGACACACTATATTTTATACTGACTCCACATAGACACACTATATTTTATACTGACTCCACATAGACACACTATATTTTATACTGACTCCACATAGACACACTATATTTTATACTGACTCCACATAGACACACTATATTTTATACTGACTCCACATAGACACACTGTATTTTATATTGACTCCACATAGACACACTATATTTTATACTGACTCCACATAGACACACTATATTTTATACTGACTCCACATAGACACACTATATTTTATACTGACTCCACATAGACACACTATATTTTATATTGACTCCACATAGACACACTATATTTTATACTGACTCCACATAGACACACTATATTTTATACTGACTCCACATAGACACACTATATTTTATACTGACTCCACATAGACACACTATATTTTATACTGACTCCACATAGACACACTATATTTTATACTGACTCCACATAGACACACTATATTTTATACTGACTCCACATAGACACACTGTATTTTATACTGACTCCACATAGACACACTATATTTTATACTGACTCCACATAGACACACTGTATTTTATACTGACTCCACATAGACACACTATATTTTATACTGACTCCACATAGACACACTGTATTTTATACTGACTCCACATAGACACACTATATTTTATACTGACTCCACATAGACACACTATATTTTATACTGACTCCACATAGACACACTGTATTGTGTGCGTGTATATTATATATAGCACAGTTGGTAGAGCATGGCGCTTGTAACGCCAGGGTAGTGGGTTCGATTCCCGGGACCACCCATACGTAGAATGTATGCACACATGACTGTAAGTCGCTTTGGATAAAAGCGTCTGCTAAATGGCATATATATTTTTATATATATTATATATATACACACACAATTCGCACACAGACGCTCTTTCCCACGCAGCTGCTACTGTTCTGTTAATTATTTATCCTGATTGGCTAGTCACTTTTTCCCTAAATGTACATATTACCTCAACTGCCTCGTACCTGTTTTTATTTTGTCCAAATATTATTTTAACTCTGCATTGTTGGAAAGAGCTCGTAAGCAACAGATGGGAGATGGGGTGATGGAGAGAAAAGGGGCGGAGAAGGACAGAGAATACGAAAGAGCGAGAGGGCGATGAGTAAGATATTTATTTTGAGACTGAATGGAGCAGGTCAGCCTAATTCCCACAGTTTACCAGAGACAGAGAGGTAGAGAGCTATATTACCCCCAAACATCTGTGCCATGCAAGGTCATGGCTGTTGTGTGGGAATTATTACATCCTGTCATTGTGTGCTGCCTGACGGTGAGGAGGTTCTAGATGGGGATTCTAGATGGGGACATCAATATTCATTAAGTACCAACGCATATTTTAACCTGGTTGGATTACCGAAATATGGTTCCGTTTCCCACCTTTTGATGTTACCAGAATCTCTGTTAGCAAAGGGCTTTTCAAGTCAACTCTATAGAGTAGAGAGTGAGAAACGGGGGAGTGGGGGGTATTTATGTGGGTCAAAAACCTCCCCCAACAGGCCAAAGTCATGACAAGACCAAGTCCATATTATGCAGCTCAATAAGCAAAGGGAAACGATAGTCCATTACTTTAAGACATGAAGGTCAGTCAATTCAGAAAATGTCAACATTTCTTCAAGTGCAGTCGCAAAAACCATTAAGCGTTATGATGAAATGGGCTCTCATGAGGATCACCACAGGAAAGGAAGACCCAGAGTTACCCTGGCTGCAGAGGATATGTTCATTACAGTTACCAGCCTCAGAAATCAGCAATTAACCGCACCGCAGATTGCAACTCGGAGTTCAAGTATCAGACACATCTCAACATCAACTGTTCAGAGGAGACTGCGTGAATTCATTATTATTATTATTTTACCTTTATTTAACCAGGCAAGTCAGTTAAGAACACATTCTTATTTTCAATGACGGCCTAGGAACAGTGGGTTGCCTGCCTGTTCAGGGGCAGAACGACAGATTTGTACCATGTCAGCTCGGGGATTTGAACTTGCAACCTTTCGGTTACTAGTCCAACGCGCTAACCACTAGGCTACGCTGCCGCCCAAATCAGGCATTCGTGGTCGAATTACTGCAAAGAAACCACTACTGAAGGACACCAATAAGAAGAGGAGACTTGTTTGGGCCAAGAAACATGAGCAATGGACTTTAGACCAGTGGAGGGTTGATATTTTTGGTTCCAACCGCTGGTGGAGTGATGGTGTGGGGGTGCTTTGCTGGTGACACTCGAGGCACACTTAACCAGCAAGGCTACCACAGCAATCTGCAGCGATACACCATCTCATCTGGTTTGGCTTAGTGGGACTATCATTTGTTTTTCAACAGGACAATGACCCAACATACCTCCAGGCTGTGTAAGGGCTATTTGACCAAGGAGGAGAGAGATGGAGTGTTGCATCAGATGACCTGGCCTCCACAATCAACTGACCTCGACCCAATTGATATGGTTTGGGATGAGTTGGACCACAGAGTGAAGGAAAAGCAGCTAACAAGTGCTCAGCATATGTATTAACTCCTTCATGACTGTTGGAAAAGCATTCCAGGTGAAGCTGGTTGAGAGAATGCCAAGAATGTGCAGAGATCTCAAGGCAAAGGGTGGCTACTTTGAAAAATCAAATGTTGATTTAACACTTTTTGTGGGGTTACTACATGGTTCCATATGTGTTATTTCATGGTTTGGATGTCTTCACTATTATTCTACAATCTAGAAAATAGTAAAAATAGAGAACCTTGAATGAGTAGGTGTCCAAACATTTGACTGTGTGTGTGTGTGTGTGTGTGTGTGTGTACAAGCGCACACAGTGCTTTCAGAAAGTATTCAAACCTCTTGACCTTTTCCACATTTTGTTACGTGAGCCTTTTTCCTAAAATTGATTAAAACAATTAAACAAATCTCATCAATCTACAATACCCCATAATGTCAAAGCAAAAACCAACAGCCTATCACCAAACAATTGACGAGTCGACTAATTGGGATCAGCCCGAACTCCAAACGACACCTCATCTTACCAGCAAAGGGTTTAGCAGCGTTAGTAGACTGCGATTGCCCCATGTATACAGAGAAATGGGAGTTGATATTTCACTGAAGTAGCCATCATGTATTGGTGTTATCCATGTTGTGTTTGTGTCCTGGCTCTGTTGTTTAACCAGATGCTTAGGTTGTGGTTGGTTCTGTGTTTAGGGTTGTTGTTTTGGGAGCTAGCCGAGGGTGATTGAAGTGTGTGTGTGTGCCTGCGTGACTCCAACATGTCCCCTGTGTTTTCAGACGCTGGATACTACAGCAGGTGTTACGGGAGTGCTCTTCCCCCGGGCCGGACAGGAAGGAGCAGGGGGACGGTGATCGGCATGACGCAGCAGAGAAGACGCGTCTGAGTGAGCACCTCCACAGGGTCCTACACGAAGAGATGAAGGTGTGTGCCGACGCCGCCGGCCGTTACCCTAGCAACTACAATGCCTGGTCGCATCGTATCTGGGTTCTGCAGAACATGGCCCCGGGCAACCTCAAGGTAGGAGTAGAACGAGATGGGCTCTACATATGTCTCTCTCTCCCTTGTCTCTTTCTCTATCTTCATCTTAGGCTATATTTATGTTAATTGTACACGGTCTCTGTTAAAACAACTGCTCTTTCAAATGTAACCTCTCTGGTTTCTAGCAAGGCAGGCAGCTAGCAGGTCTTATACTGCCAGGAAGGTAAGGAATCCTGACCGACCGGCCGCTCTGTGTGTCAGTCAGTAGGGTCAGTAGGGTCTATAGTGTATCTCCAACAAGGACAGTGTGTCTCCAGCCTCTCTGCCTCACGTCTCATCTCTCTCTGGCCTTTCGCTGTGTGACCATGACGATAGGACCTTTCTGGTCCATTGAACTGATCTGGGAACAGCCAACCCCTCTGGACTGAGCCCTAGGGATTTAAAGGTGTATGGAGAGTGTTTTGTTGTGCCTCAGTGAACACATGGCTTGTTTTTAAGTGGCATTCCCAGGATGTGGAGTGATGCAATGGTAGGACCAGGGATATGGAGCGATGGTAGAGCCAGGGATATGGAGCTGCAATAGGCTCTTCCTGTTATTGGTAAGATGCCCTGCTCTCTGATCAGCCATTGGTGTTTAGGTTATGTAATGGCTGATGACATTTGATTGGTCGAATGTCTCTACATTGTCTTAAAGGTTCGAACAGTCATGTTTAATTATTTTTGCTGACACCCTACAGTATAATGTTGGCACCAATCTATATATATATATATATATATATTTTTTTTTTCATGTATTTATTTATTTTTACCTTTTTATTTAACCAGGCAAGTCAGTTAAGAACAAATTCTTATTTTCAATGACGGCCTAGGAACAGTGGGTTAACTGCCTGTTCAGGGGCAGAACGACAGATTTGTACCTTGTCAGCTCGGGGTTTGAACTTGCAACCTTGCGGTTACTAGTCCAAAGCTCTAACCACTAGGCTACCCTGCCGCCCCATATATAGTGACCATATTACTGCTTCACTGGCAGTCATTCAAAAATAAGTCATATTTCACCTTTATTTAACCAGGTAGGCTAGTCGAGGACAAGTTCTCATTTACAATTGCGACTGCCAAGATAAAGCAAAGCAGTGCGACACATGGAATAAACAGACGTACAGTCAATAACACAATAGAAAAGTTTACATAGTGTTTGCGAATCAATAAATAGGCCATAGTGACGAAATAATTACAATTGATCAATTAAACACTGGAGTGATAGATGTGCAGAAGATGAATGTGCAAGTAGAGATACTTGGGTGCAAAAATATTATAATATGGGGATGATGTAGTTGGGTGGGCGATTTACAGATTAGGTATGTACAGGTGCAATGATCTGTAAGCTGCTCTGACAGCTGATGCTTAAAGTTAGAGAGGGAAATATGAGTCTCCAGCTTTTGTGATTTTTGCAGTTCGTTCCAGTCATTGGCAGCAGAGAACTGGAAGGAGGAATTGGCTTTGGGGGTGACCAGTGAAATATACCTGCTGGAGCGCGTGCTACGGTTGGGTGCTGCTATGGTGACCAGTGAGCTGAGATAAGGCATGGCTTTACCTAGCGAAGATTTATAGATGACCTGGAGCCAGTGGGTTTGGTGACGAATATGAAGCGAGGGCCAGCCAATGAGAGCATGCAGGTCGCAGTGGTGGGTAGTATATGGGGCTTTGGTGAAAAAACGGATGGCAGTGTGATAGACTGCATCCAATTTGCTGAGTAGGGTATTGTAGGCTATTTTGTAAACTACATTGCCGAAGTCAAGGATCGGTAGGATGGTCAGTTTTACGAGGGTATGTTTGGCAGCATGAGTGAAGGATGCTTTGTTGAGAAATAGGAAGCCGATTCTAGACATTTACTTTTGGATTGGAGATGCTTAATGTGAGTCTGGAAGGAGAGTCTAATTAGTCTAATCAGACACCTAGGTATTTGTAGTTGTCCACATATTCTAAGTCAGAACCGTCCAGAGTAGTGATGCTGGACGGGCGGGCGGGCAGATGCGGACAGTGATCGGTTGAAGAGCATGCATTTAGTTTTACTTGTATTATAAGAGCAGTTGGAGGCCATGGAAGGAGAGTTGTAATGGCATTGAAGCTCGTCTGGAGGTTTGTTAACACAGTGTCCAAAGAAGGGCCAGAGGTATACAGAATGGTGTCGTCTGCGTAGAGGTGGATCAGAGACTCATCACCAGCAAGAGCCATATCATTGATGTATACAGAGAAGAGAGTCAGCCCGAGGATTGAAACCAGTGACACCCGCATAGAGACTGCAAGAGGTCCGGACAACAGGCCCTCCGATTTGACACACTGAACTCTATCTGAGAAGTGGTTAGTGAACCAGGCGAGGCAGTCATTTGAGAAACCAAGGTTGTTGAGTCTGCCGACGAGAATGCGGTGGTTGACAGTCGAAAGCCTTGGCCAGGTCGATGAATACGGCTGCACAGTACTGTCTTTTATCGATGGCTGTTATATCGTTTAGGACCTTGAGCGTGGCTGAGGTGCACCCATGACCAGCTCTGAAACCAGATTGCATAGCGGAGAAGGTGCGGTGGGATTCGAAATGGTCGGTGATCTGTTTTACTTGGCTTTCGATGACCTTAGAAAGGCAGGGTTGGATAGATATAGGTCGGTGGTCATGACCACAGTAAATATTCCGCGATAATCTCCTTTTATGCACTCTGAACATGCTTTGGTAGTACCCAACTTGTTAATGACCATCAGGTCCTGACGGCCTGGTACTCGGGGCTCTATTGTCCCTCTAACCACTCTGACATCAATGCAAAGGCAATGGAAAACCACATCAAACACCCAGTCGCTATTCGAGTGCACACGGGTGACATGTAGTTTTCCCCTGACTCTGATCCTGTCTTATTTGATCACAAGATCACAAACTAAATCAAAACTCATTTTACATATTAGTAAAGACAAGATTACGGTGAGAATAGTCTGATGGGTAAAAATGTGATCACTTGATGAGAGAACAGCTGTGCAGCCTGAGGCGAAGAACGGAGAGAAAGCTTTCTTTTTTTTTTTTTTCCCTGCAACCTTCTAAAATCATCAATATCCTGTAGTCGCATCATGCAGCCCATATATGCCTAGATTTCTAAGATATTCTAATGTTTGTATCATTCACAACTTAAGTAGCCAAATAACTCTAAATATAGCATATAGGACCTGTTTCAAATGATCACTTTAATGCTCAACAGCCACTTCAGGCACTGCATCGCAGTCTCATCGCGCACTAGCGACTCCTGTGGCGGGCCAGGCGCAGTGCATGCTGGCCAGGTCGCCAGGTGTACGTTGTTTCTTCCAACACATTGGTGCGGCTGGCTTCCGGGTTGGATGGGCATTGTGTCAAGAAGCAGTGCGGCTTGGTTGGGTTGTGTTTCGGAGCACGCATGACTCTCGACCTTCGCCTCTCCCGAGTCCGTACAGGAGTTGCAGCGATGATACAAGACTGTAACTACTACCAATTGGATACCACGAAATTGGGAAGAATAATTTAAAAAATATATATTTTTCAATAACAGCCACTTCATATGTGCACTCGCTCCAGAATGGGGAAAAAATATCCTTTCTATTTTATTCAGTTAAGGTATGTTCTTCTTACTATCATATAATATAAAAGAATGGCCTGGGACTTATAAGCATATCTTGTCAGGTAAATGAATAATCCTACAGCCAAGGGCACGGGACATAGCCAGTTAACATGCATTAGGCAAACTCATATTCTGTTCTTCTCAAGTGCATTTTCTTCATATCATAATGTTTCTGCCTAAAATAATGGATTTATTGTGACGGTGGATATCATATAGAATTGTATGTGTATTTTCCAAGGCCCGCAGATGCTAAACATGTTTATGTTAATTATCGGTCAGGTCAGTTACTGTGAAAGCGGCAGTTATTTGCATTAAAATAACTGGCTGACATAATGTAATGACCTCCACAGCCCCAACCACGCCCATGTCCGATGTTGGTTACGAAGCGGTATTTAAACTAGGTAATAGAATATCATGTTATCATTGGTGTATTAAAATGAGAGTTACGGGGGAAGATGTGTGTGACTATATGATCAACTTTATCAGTTTAGAACAAACATACATTTTTTATAATTTTGTCATCGTACTTTGATCTGGTTTCATCCAAATATCGTCAAATTGAATCTTTAATTTCCTTCTCTTCTCTGTGAATTCGCTTGTAAAAAAAAAAAAACTCCCATGTGAATGAAATCACCCATGATGATGAAAATACCATGAGATGAATGGTTATGCATATGGTTAGTGCTGTAAGACCTGTCTCCTCCTTCCAGGTCCTCCATGATGAGCTCTCCTCTATGCGTCAGTGGGTCTCCATGCACGTGTCGGACCACAGTGGCTTCCACTACCGCCAGTTCCTGCTCAAGGCCCTGGTCAGGGAGCTCAGCCAGTCCCTGTCCTCCTCCTCCTCTCCCCAGCACTACCATCCTCAGCCCAGCTCTAACCCTAGCCACAGCCCCCACAAAGCCAACCCCCACCACCAGGCCAACGGAGAGGCCACAGCAGCAGCCCCCTGCCCCTCTCCCCCCTCCCCAGAGGACCTGGCCTCGGTGCCGGCATTGCCCCAGCTCTTCCACCAGGAGGTGGAACTATGTACTGACCTCATCAAGTCCTTCCCCGGACACGAGACACTCTGGTGTCACAGGTACGAGCCTACAGGACCATATTACCACAGACCAAAAGGGAAACCCAGACATGTCACGGGGCATAAATCTGAAGCATGCGTTTAGAACTTCCACTCACCACCAAATATGGTCATGAGAGGAAGTCCAGTGGCAGGAAGTGGGATAAAATGGAGCTAGATAAAAACCTATTCGACATTCTGCAAATTGTCATCAATGAAACATTTGATCTCAATACCATAATCTGTTACGAACAGTGCACTTTGGAGACTTGCCCCTTTTTACAAGTTTGAAAGAATTGCATTGTTTAGAAGGAGTGTGAGGGTGAATTGAGTTATTTCCCACACACACTTCAGAGTAGACTTTGCCTAATGGAAATGTGCAAATGCATGCTAAAACAGGCCAATTGGATATCTCACAAGCTCGTGATTGGCTGTGCCCATCTCCTTTCTTGGTCTATGATCTATGATTAATTTCCATCCATTGGAAACGCCACCAATACGACACCAATCTTGGGTTAGTTATTAGTGTCTTTTAGATATTACTGTCACTCAACCTGGGACTACAATGTTAGCCAATCACAGAACACATTTTATATTGACATGCTCTGGCGTCACAGGTAAGAGCATACAGGAACTCCATGTCTCTTTATCTAGGGTGTGGCCTAACTCCAGCCATAGCCTTAGTCATAGATACTGTACAGAGTTTCTCTCTCTACCTTCCATATTGGTGGCAAATGCTTTATTATGACAATCATGTTTATTTAAGCAATAAGGTGCGAGGGGGTGTGGTATATGGCCAATATACCACGGGTAAGGGCTGTTCTTACGCAGGACGCAACGCGAGTGCCTGGATACAGCCCTGAGCCGTGGTATATTGGCCATATACCACAAACTCCAGAGGTGCCTTATTGCTATTATAAACTGGTTACCAGCCTAATCAGAGCAGTTAAAAGTAAATGTTTTGTCATACCCGTGGTATACGGTCTGATATACCACGGCTGTCAGCCAATCAGCATTCAGGGCTTGAACCACCCAGTTTATAATCTGTTAGACCATGACAATGTTCTCAGGAGTAGATGTGTTGGGGGTTATCATGACATTGATGTTGTTTTGCTGTGGAACATTCTTCCTTCTAGAGGGGGAAAACAAAGGGAGAGCGCAAGGAAGAAAAGAGAGATGAGGGAGGGAGGTGTTTTGCTGTGGAACATTCTTCCTTCTAAAGGGGGAAAACAAAGGGAGAGCAGAGCGCAAGGGAGAGAAAGAAAAGAGAAAAGAGAGATGGGAGGGAGGGAGATGTTTTGCCCCGAGGCTAAAGACCAGCTGCACAGTCAAGTGTTTATCCTGACCAGCTTTGTTGTGATAGGGAGAAGTGAGTGGTGCCATGGCAACAGTGTTCACATCCTTGTTGAATGTGTGAGACACCTATAGATAGATATATCTTAGGTTTTAAAGATGATTGTCGAAAAGTAGATTAGTTGTTTTGTTTTTTTACATCACAACAGTTCGGCTCTTCCTCAAATAATTTATTCATAAGGATATTGTTTTTTAGCCTACATAGTTTTGTATCTTTTCCCCCTTTAAAAACATCAAGTGCTTATTTATTTTTTAAGCTTCTCATTCCGTACAGATAAATAATAAAGCACCCTAAAGGCTTTGCAGTGTAGCGTACTGGTTCACATTGACATGATTCCAGTCTAATGCTCATGCAGTATTTCATAACTATCTTCTCAAGGCGACACGTCTTCTACCTCTGGCACCACTGGAGGAGGGACCACCACTACGGCCAGGGCTTCGGCAGCGAGTCTCCCCAACCGAACCACACCGATGCTGGGCTGAGCAGCCACCCTCACACGGCCTGCCCTGGAGGTGTGGGTCTAGACAGGGTGCAGCGCAGGAATGGACAGGCTCAGGAGGGTCAGGATGCCATGGAAGTGGATGGGGTTGGGGTCCCGGACCCCCGTGACACCAAGCGCCTGAAGAGGGGTCCCCCTGGCCCCTGCCCCCCTGCTCTGCCCTCAGAGCACAGCTTCGTAGCCAGTGTCCTGGACAGCTGCCACTCCCCTGAGCAGGGACGCTTCGCCCTCGCATACAGGAAGTGGTTGGACTCTGTTATTGGTCAGTGAGATATAGACTAACTCTGTCATTGGTCAGTGAGAGGATATACTTCCTGTTCCACCGGAGATGGGCAGCGGTTAGAAGTTGCCCACCTGCACAGCTCTAGCATCCTCTCACCCTTACACAACCCCTAAACTTAACCATTAGGGCGAGAACTACTAAGAACTGTCCCTAGATCAGCGTCTAGTGGCTGGTCAATTCATCCTATTCTTCAATAGTCGTGAAGGGGGCTGGGGGTCTCTGATAGGTCAAGTAATTTGTGGCCCCTCCCAAAAATGCCTGGACTCTGATTCATCCGCAGAGCTTTGTCTGGGAATGGATATCTGAGAAGGGCTATTCTCTGGAATAGTACAGTGTGTCACCTTGGCCTGTTTGTCTGTTTGTAGTTCAGGTCTCTCTCAATGTTAGGGACTAGAACAACCATTCTGTCAGTCCTTTTAGTTGTTTCACTTATGAGATCCATGTCTCGGTTTCATTCATCGTGTCATTCCTTTTGTTCTCCCACTAACTGTAGAAGAATAGCCTATGTGAAGCTGCCATTGCCATGGTTATCCATCACTAATCTTGTCGTTTTCTAGTCAGTTCTGCTGACTACTTTGAGATGAGCAGTGCAGCAAATAATGAATTGTCAACATACAAAAACAAAGAAGGAAAAACTAGTCAAGCCAATACTGATGTGTTGCTACGGACAACCGTACAACTAAAAAACCTTAAGACGGAGCACAATCATGAACCAACCAAACTCGTAAGACCCTATGATCCGTACAAGTTAGCCGTCATAGTGTTATAGTGTGCTCTAAAATATGGAGTATGACTAGATTCTAAAATACAATTTTCACATTCATTTATTCAACATTAACTACCCCCTTTTAGTTCATGTTAAGACGTGTTTGGAACAATATACTCTTCTAGTACATCACATTTCCAGAGTGGGCTCTCTGATCATACCTTCAAATTGAGCAATGTTATTATCACCACCAGCACATTGAATGGGAAATGGATTCAAAGGGAACGCCCTCTGCTGGTGACTTGCTGAATGTGCAATCCTAAAGAAGGGCTGCGATTGGTTCATGACCTATGTCAATTTCTGTGTAAAATGAGTCTTATTATTAAAAGTACCAGAGATCCAACTATGGAAATGTGATGTTTGAAGAGTATATTGTTATTTTTTTATTGTTGAAAAATCAATAAGGGTAGTAGTTGAGATTAATATTTTTTATGTTGAATAAATGAATGTGAAAATGTGTTTCAGAACACGAAGGACTATAACGACATCAAGATGTCTGTATCGTGTACGGTTCACAGATCATAGGTTCTTACAGGAGGCATGTAGAAGTCTAAAAAGGGCCTTATTCAATTAAATTTCAACCTGATTTTCTATTTAAAAAAATGGTTTGTTACAAATGTTAATAAACATACTTCCTCCCAGTGGAGTTCCTATGTGAGACCAATCTGAGATACCAAAAAAAAACATTTCACACACCTGCTGCTGTGGAATTGCCCTTTATAGGTTTGAGCTTCATTGGTGTGTGTCCCACATGGCACCCTATTCCCTTCTTCGCGCACTACTACCCATATGGCTCTGGTTAAAAGTAGTGCACTATATAGAGAATAGGGTGTCATTTGGGAGGCACCCTATTGACTCTCCAGGAGTGGTTGCTGTTTTGTTTCTGTCTGTTCTGTTTCACCCTGTTAGTGGTACTTACTCTTAGTGATCAAATCAAACTTTTATCAGTCACATGCGCCGAATACAACAGGTTTAGACCTTACTGTGAAATGCTTACTTACAAGCCCTTAACCAACAGTGCAGTTCAAGAAAGAGTTAAGAAAATATTTACCAAATAAACTAAAGTAAAAAATACAAGTAACACAAAATAACAGTAACGAGGCTATATACAGGGTACAGAGTCAATGATACCTGGGATTGTATTCACAGTGTTATATTACGAGTCCTTAATATAGGATCAGTTTGGCCCTTAGATCATAATGATTTCTATTACATGGTCAGCCCAGCCAGTCAATCAACCTTCGAAAAAAGCGTCTAGACAATATTTCCCCATGCTGCTAGCCTAGCATTGGTTTGGGTACAGCGGGGTAATAGCTAAGTCTCGCTGTCTGACTTGTTCAACATGTTGCAGTTTTTTAGTGATCTCCACCGTGTCACGCATATATGAACGTGACGATACTGACAGCTTCTCTGATCCAGGGCAAATGGATTTATCATGACTATTTAAAATTAATATATCCAAAGATATGCCAATATAAACAAAGTTGAAACCAATGAAAGTGCACATAGTTTATCATTTCAGCTGCTTGATGTGACTGTGTTAGCTTTTGTTGGCTAACAAAGGAGAAGTAACGTTAGCCTAGCTATCCCATAAGGAGAAGTAACGTTAGCCTAGCTATCCCATAAGGAGAAGTAACGTTAGCCTAGCTATCCCATAAGGAGAAGTAACGTTAGCCTAGCTATCCCATAAATATCTTATTGACTCGACAATCAGCTGGTTGTTGCCTATTTATAAAATATTTATTAAAACCATTATTTATTGAAGTTCTTGTCTCTTGTCGTCATTGAACCTCTGCTAGCTAGCTAGCTGCATGCCATTGATTTGTTTAACATAGCAAAGTGGAATGAATAGAATGAACGACTGAGTCAAAGCACAATAGAATTTATGACCAGCCTGTTTGCACTAGCGTACTTACCATTAGGTAGAAGAGGTAATTGCCTCGGGCCTCATCAAGGGGTCTCGTGAGCTGGGCATAAAACAAATGCATTTCTCCACTTGAGGCATGTTATGCCTTTAAAAAAAAAAAAAAAAATTTACATCCCTGTCAAAATCCATCCGCTAATGTCGGACTTCTGCGGTGGAAGGTGGCCAAGCTACAGCGTTTTTTTACAGACCATTTGGCGGATGCCAGGCCCCATGCATAGTTCCAACTGTAAAGTTTGGTGGAGGAATAATGGTCTGGGGATGTTTTTCATGCTTCGGGCTAGGCCCCTTAGTTCCAGTGAAGGGGAATCTTAATGCAACAGCATACAATGACATTCTAGATGATTCTGAGCTTCCAACTTTGTGGCAAAAGTTTGGGGAAGGCCCTTTCCTGTTTTTCAGCATGACAATGTCCCCGTGCACAAGGCAAGGTCCATACAGAAATGGTTTTCGATCTGTGTAGAAGAACTTGACCGGCCTGCACAGAGCCCTGACCTCAACCCCATCAAACACCTTTGGGATGAATTGGAACGCCCGACCTCACTAATGCTCTTGTAGCTGAATGGAAGCAAGTTGGATCATTGCTGTGGTGACATCTAGTGGAAAGCCTTCCCAGAAGAGTGGAGGCTGTTATAGCAGAAAAGGGGGGGGGACCACTCCATACTAATGCCCATGGTTTTGGAATGAGATGTTCCACGAGCAGATGTCCACATACTTCTGGTTCCGAGGACAGGACTTTTGTGTATCTTGATCGCACGCTCTCGCTGTCTCTGGAATCTCTCCTTGATAGGCTAGTAAATAAAATGCTCAAATTAATTGAACACAAGCTATTGATTTTATAATCAGATTATGGAATGACCGGTAGACAAGGATAGTGTGCTCCGGCTCGAACATCGCCCCAATTGATTAAGCTTCTTAGGGACAAGAAAATTATCATACCTAAGCTATAGGCAATTAAGGTCAGTTATGAAAAGTTAGGACACTAAACAGGCCTTTCTACTGCCTCTGAAAAACACCAAAAAGAAAGATGCCCAGGGTCCCTGCTCATCTGCGTGAACGTGCCTTAGGCATGCTGCAAGGAGGCATGAGGACTGTAGATGTGGCCAGGGCAATAAATTACAATGTCTGTACTGTGTGGCGCCTAAGACAGCGTTACAGGCAGACAGAACGGACAGCTGATCGTCCTCGCAGTGGCAGACCATGTGTAACAACTGGACTGAGGGCTTGTAGGCCTGTTGTAAAGGCAGGTCCTCACCAGACATCACCGGCAACCACGTCGCCCATGGGTACAAACCCACCGTCGCTGGACCAGACAGGACTGGCAAAAAGTGCTCTTCACTGACGAGTCGCGGTTTTGTCTCACCAGGGGTGATGGTCAGATTTGCGTTTATCGTCAAAGGAATGAGCGTTACACCGAGGCCTGTACTCTGGAGCGGGATCGATTTGGAGGTGGAGGGTCCGTCATGGTCTGGGGTGGTATGTCACAGCATCATCGGACTGAGTTTGTTGTCATTGCAGGCAATCACAATGCTGTGCGTTACAGGGAAGATATCCTCCTCCCTCATGTGGTACCCTTGCTGCAGGCTCATTCTGACATGACCCTCCAGCATGACAATGCCACCAGCCATACTGTTCGTTCTGTGCGTGATTTCCTGCAAGACAGGAATGTCAGTGTTCTGCCATGGCCAGCGAAGAGCCCGGATATCAATCCCATTGAGCAAGTCTGGGACCTGTTGGATCGTAGGGTGAGGGCTTGGGCCATTCCCCGCAGAAATATCCAGGAGTGGGGTAACATTTCATAGCAAGAACTGGCAAATCTGGTGCAGTCCATTAGGCGATGCACTGCAGTACTTAATGCAGCTGGTGGCCACACCCGATACTGACTTACTTTTTATTTTTACCCCCCCTTTGTTCAGGGACACATTATTCCATTTCTGTTGGTCACATGTCTGTGGAACTTGTTCAGTTTATGTCTGTTGTTGAATCTTATGGTCATACAAACATTTACATATGTTAAGTTTGCTGAAAATTAGTTTATGTACTTTACTATTTACATTTTTGACAACTTTTACCTCACTGCATTCCTAAAGAAAATATTGTACTTTTTAACTCCATAAAAGTTTCCTTGACAACCCATAATCCACGCAATTATCAAGAGAACATGTGGTCATCCCTTCTGCCTATGTTCTGGCTCATTTAACACACATGCATCTTTTGTAAGTAATAGTTGTGCCCCTTGCTATCCGTACATTTTTAAATCAAGAAATTGATGCCGTCTGCTTTACTTAATATAAGACATTTGATAGTACCCTACCATCCCCAGGAATCGGCGCAACTGGCGGCGAGTCGTGGGAGCAGCAAAAGCAACAATTGCTTCCACTTTGCCAGTTACTGGGCGCACTTGACCTCGTCCCACTTGTTTCCCTAAGTCAGTCACAGTAGCCTTCCCAAACTCACACTTGGCCAAATTGAGGGTTAAAGAAGCATTCTCCAACCACTGAAACACCCTTTTCAAAGTGGAGAGATGATCAGACCAAGTAGACGAATGAATCACCACATCGTCAAGGTAAGCAGTACAATTTGGCACATCCGCGAACACAATGGTAACTAGGCGCTGAAAAGCTGCAGGTGCACATTCCAAAGGGCATCACAGTGTATTTTACGAAGTTATCAGGGGTAACGAAAGCCGAGATGTCCAAAGCTCGAGAGGTCAGAGGCACCTGCCAATAACCTTTTTAGCTAATCTAATTCTATCAATTCCGTCATCTAAGCGAGGTAGAGGGAAAAGAATCAGACTTTGTAACTGCATTCACGCGACGATAGTCCGTACATAAGCGGACCGTACCGCCAGGTTTAGGAACAAGGATACACGGGGAACTCCAAGAGCTGTTACTGGGTTTTGCCATGTCATTCTGTAATAAATAAGCTACCTCCCTTTTCTTAGCATTAACCCGGTGTGGATGCTGACGTATAGGAGCAGCGTTCCCCAACATCCACGTCATGTTCCAAGATGGACGTGCGACTTTGAAACACATTGAGAAAACTATTTATCAATAGGATAAGATCATTATTTTGATCGTTATCCAAATGTTCCATTTGAGAGGGTAACTTTTTCGGCATCTCTGATTTACATAAGCGTTCACACTGCTGTAACGTATGGCGTAACTCTAACCAGTCCTCCTTATCCTCCTCTAGGTCCCAGCCAGGCTTCAGCACCACCGCAGCCACACTGGAGACGGCGGGCTGGACCGGCTTACCTGAGGAACTGTCGGGAGAATCACGCACATATGTTTTCAGCATGTTAACATGACACGCGGGAAGAACGCCTTCGATCTGGTGTCTTCATCACATAATTGGTGTCATTGAGTTTCTTTTCCACCAGATATGGTCCAGAAAAACGTGCCGACAGAGATGAGCCAGGGATTGGCAACAAAACTAAAACTTGATCCCCTGGTGCAAAAGAACGGCCAACAGCCTTTTCGTCATAATGCAACTTCATGCGTTTTTTGAGACGAGGAGAGAGACTTTTGGGCTAACGCACATGCGGCGTGCAGTCTCTCCCGCATCTTACTGACATAATCCAACACATTTTTAGGGGCGCTACTGGGTGTAGGAGGTAAGATATGGTCCTTCAAAACTTTCAGTGGACCCCGTGGGGTGTGTCCAAACACAAGGTCAGCAGGGCTGAACCCTAAGGACTCTTGTATATTTGGAAATGGGAGAACCTTCCAGAAGGACAACCATCTCTGCAGCACTCCATCAATCAGGCCTTTATGGTAGAGTGGCCAGACGGAAGACACTCCTCAGTAAAAGGCACATGACAGCCCGCTTGGAGTTTGCCTAAAGTCTCCCAAAGACTGTCAGACCATGACAAAACAAGATTCTCTGGTCTGATGAAACCAAGATTGTACTCTTTGGCCATGAATGCTAAAGCATGGTGGTGGCATCATGCTGTGGGATGTTTTTCAGCGGTAGGGACTGGGAGACTTGTCAGGATTGATGGAAAGATGAACGGAGCAAAGTACAGAGAGATCCTTGATATAAATCTGCTCCAGAGCGCTCAGGACCTCAGACTGGGGCGAAGGTTCACCTTCCAACAGGACAACGACCCTAATCGCAGAGCCAAGACAATGCAGGAGTGGCTTGGGACAAGTCTCTGAATGTCCTTGAGTGGCGCAGCCAGAGCCTGGACTTGAACCCCATCAAACATCTCTGAAGAGATCTGAAAATAGCTGTGCAGCGATGCTCGCCTTCCAACCTGACAGAGCTTGAGAGGATCTGCAGAGAAGAATAAGAGAAACTCCCCAAATACAGGTGTGCCAAGCTTGTAGCGTCATACCCAAGAAGACTCGACAAAGTATTGAGTAATGGGTCTGAATACTTATGTAAATGGGATGCTTCAGTTTTGTATTTTTAACACATTTGCAAAAAACTGTTTTTGCTTTATCATTATGGGGTATTTTGTGTTGTGAGGAAAAAATCAATGTAATTGTCTTTTTAGAATAAGGCCTTAACATAACAATATTTTGGAAAAAGTCAAGGGGTCTGAATACTTTCCAAATGCCCTGGATATAATAAATAGGGCAGTCAAATGATGAAACATTTTAATTGAGTTAATCACAGGATTTGCTGTGATTTTTTTATATATTTTTTTGCTCTGTGAGATGTAATTTTTTTTTATACAAAAAACGTTACAAGAATATTGGTATCTTGATTTTGTCTACAGTAATGGTTAGCAGCATGAGGTACACCTTTAACCTCAATGTCAACCATTTTTTTTACATGGCAATGTAGATTTTAGCAACATAGACTGGATGTTTTCAGTGTATTTCAACGCTTTCAGACTGATTAATCTCCATTAAAAAAGTGTGCACTAAAATGACAAAAAGTTAAGAGATACTATTTATTACAGTGCCTCTGACTAAAACTTCCATGCAATGTTATTGCCATAGAGGACCTCTTTCACTTCTAGCTAAATGTTTGGACTTCACATGACAGGGTATAAATATCAGTGGTGGAAAAAGTACCCAATTGTCATACTTGAGTAAAAGTAAAGATACCTTAATTGAAAATGACTAAAGTAAAAGTGAAAGTCACCCAGTAAAATACTACTTGAGTAAAATGAATTGCTAAAATATACCCAAGTATCAAACGTAAAAGTATGAATAATTTCAAATTCCTTCAATTAAGAAAACCATAAAGCACAATGTTTTATGTTTTTATGTTTTAATGTACCGGATAGCCAAGGGCACACTCCCAACAAACCATTTACAAAGGAAGCATGTGTATCTGTGAGTCTGCCAGGTCAGAAGCAGTAGGGATGATCAGGGATGTTCTCTGTTTAGTGAGTCTGCCAGGTCAGAAGCAGTAGGGATGACTAGGGATGTTCTCTGTTTCGTGAGTCTGCCAGGTCAGTGGCAGTAGGGATGACCATGGATGTTCTATGTTTAGTGAGTCTGCCAGGTCAGAGGCAGTAGGGATGACCATGGATGTTTAGTGAGTCTGCCAGGTCAGAGGCAGTAGGGATGACCATGGATGTTTAGTGAGTCTGCCAGGTCAGAGGCAGTAGGGATGACCATGGATGTTTAGTGAGTCTGCCAGGTCAGAGGCAGTAGGGATGATCAGGGATGTTCTCTGTTTAGTGAGTCTGCCAGGTCAGAGGCAGTAGGGATGACCAGGGATGTTCTCTGTTTTGTGAGTCTGCCAGGTCAGAGGCAGTAGGGATGACCAGGGATGTTCTCTGTTTAGTGAGTCTGCCAGGTCAGAGGCAGTAGGAATGACCATGGATGTTTAGTGAGTCTGCCAGGTCAGAGGCAGTAGGGATGACCATGGATGTTCTCTGTTTAGTGAGTCTGCCAGGTCAGAGGCAGTAGGGATGACTAGGGATGTTCTCTGTTTCGTGAGTCTGCCAGGTCAGTGGCAGTAGGGATGACCATGGATGTTCTCTGTTTAGTGAGTCTGCCAGTTCAGAGGCAGTAGGGATGACCATGGATGTTTAGTGAGTCTGCCAGGTCAGAGGCAGAAGGGATGACCATGGATGTTCTCTGTTTAGTGAGTCTGCCAGGTCAGAGGCAGTAGGGATGACCAGGTATGTTCTCTGTTTTGTGACTCTGCCAGGTCAGAGGCAGTAGGGATGACCATGGATGTTTAGTGAGTCTGCCAGGTCAGAGGCAGAAGGGATGACCATGGATGTTCTCTGTTTAGTGAGTCTGCCAGGTCAGAGGCAGTAGGGATGACCAGGGATGTTCTCTGTTTTGTGACTCTGCCAGGTCAGAGGCAGTTGGGATGACCAGGGATGTTCTCTGTTTAGTGAGTCTGCCAGGTCAGAGGCAGTAGGGATGACCAGGGATGTTCTCTGTTTAGTGAGTCTGCCAGGTCAGAGGCAGTAGGGATGACCAGGGATGTTCTCTGTTTAGTGAGTCTGCCAGGTCAGAGGCAGTAGGGATGACCAGGGATGTTCTCTGTTTAGTGAGTCTGCCAGGTCAGAGGCAGTAGGGATGACCAGGGATGTTCTCTGTTTAGTGAGTCTGCCAGGTCAGAGGCAGTAGGGATGACCATGGATGTTCTCTGTTTAGTGAGTCTGCCAGGTCAGGGGCAGTAGGGATGACCATGGATGTTCTCTGTTTAGTGAGTCTGCCAGGTCAGAGGCAGTAGGGATGACCAGGGATGTTCTCTGTTTTGTGAGTCTGCCAGGTCAGAGGCAGTTGGGATGACCAGGGATGTTCTCTGTTTAGTGAGTCTGCCAGGTCAGAGGCAGTAGGGATGACCAGGGATGTTCTCTGTTTAGTGAGTCTGCCAGGTCAGAGGCAGTAGGGATGACCAGGGATGTTCTCTGTTTAGTGAGTCTGCCAGGTCAGAGGCAGTAGGGATGACCAGGGATGTTCTCTGTTTAGTGAGTCTGCCAGGTCAGAGACAGTAGGGATGACCAGGGATGTTCTCTGTTTAGTGAGTCTGCCAGGTCAGAGGCAGTAGGGATGACCATGGATGTTCTCTGTTTAGTGAGTCTGCCAGGTCGGGGCAGTAGGGATGACCATGGATGTTCTCTGTTTAGTGAGTCTGCCAGGTCAGAGGCAGTAGGGATGACCAGGGATGTTCTCTGTTTAGTGAGTCTGCCAGGTCAGAGGCAGTAGGGATGACCAGGGATGTTCTCTGTTTCGTGAGTCTGCCAGGTCAGAGGCAGTAGGGATGACCAGGGATGTTCTCTGTTTAGTGAGTCTGCCAGGTCAGAGGCAGTAGGGATGACCAGGGATGTTCTCTGTTTAGTGAGTCTGCCAGGTCAGAGGCAGTAGGGATGACCAGGGATGTTCTCTGTTTAGTGAGTCTGCCAGGTCAGAGGCAGTAGGGATGACCATGGATGTTCTCTGTTTAGTGAGTCTGCCAGGTCGGGGCAGTAGGGATGACCATGGATGTTCTCTGTTTAGTGAGTCTGCCAGGTCAGAGGCAGTAGGGATGACCAGGGATGTTCTCTGTTTTGTGAGTCTGCCAGGTCAGAGGCAGTTGGGATGACCAGGGATGTTCTCTGTTTAGTGAGTCTGCCAGGTCAGAGGCAGTAGGGATGACCAGGGATGTTCTCTGTTTAGTGAGTCTGCCAGGTCAGAGGCAGTAGGGATGACCAGGGATGTTCTCTGTTTAGTGAGTCTGCCAGGTCAGAGGCAGTAGGGATGACCAGGGATGTTCTCTGTTTAGTGAGTCTGCCAGGTCAGAGACAGTAGGGATGACCAGGGATGTTCTCTGTTTAGTGAGTCTGCCAGGTCAGAGGCAGTAGGGATGACCATGGATGTTCTCTGTTTAGTGAGTCTGCCAGGTCAGGGGGCAGTAGGGATGACCATGGATGTTCTCTGTTTAGTGAGTCTGCCAGGTCAGAGGCAGTAGGGATGACCAGGGATGTTCTCTGTTTAGTGAGTCTGCCAGGTCAGAGGCAGTAGGGATGACCAGGGATGTTCTCTGTTTCGTGAGTCTGCCAGGTCAGAGGCAGTAGGGATGACCAGGGATGTTCTCTGTTTAGTGAGTCTGCCAGGTCAGAGGCAGTAGGGATGATCAGGGATGTTCTCTGTTTAGTGAGTCTGCCAGGTCAGAGGCAGTAGGGATGACCAGGGATGTTCTCTGTTTTGTGAGTCTGCCAGGTCAGAGGCAGTAGGGATGACCAGGGATGTTCTCTGTTTAGTGAGTCTGCCAGGTCAGAGGCAGTAGGAATGACCATGGATGTTTAGTGAGTCTGCCAGGTCAGAGGCAGTAGGGATGACCATGGATGTTCTCTGTTTAGTGAGTCTGCCAGGTCAGAGGCAGTAGGGATGACTAGGGATGTTCTCTGTTTCGTGAGTCTGCCAGGTCAGTGGCAGTAGGGATGACCATGGATGTTCTCTGTTTAGTGAGTCTGCCAGTTCAGAGGCAGTAGGGATGACCATGGATGTTTAGTGAGTCTGCCAGGTCAGAGGCAGAAGGGATGACCATGGATGTTCTCTGTTTAGTGAGTCTGCCAGGTCAGAGGCAGTAGGGATGACCAGGGATGTTCTCTGTTTTGTGACTCTGCCAGGTCAGAGGCAGTAGGGATGACCATGGATGTTTAGTGAGTCTGCCAGGTCAGAGGCAGAAGGATGACCATGGATGTTCTCTGTTTAGTGAGTCTGCCAGGTCAGAGGCAGTAGGGATGACCAGGGATGTTCTCTGTTTTGTGAGTCTGCCAGGTCAGAGGCAGTAGGGATGACCAGGGATGTTCTCTGTTTAGTGAGTCTGCCAGGTCAGAGACAGTAGGGATGACCAGGGATGTTCTCTGTTTAGTGAGTCTGCCAGGTCAGAGGCAGTAGGGATGACCAGGGATGTTCTCTGTTTAGTGAGTCTGCCAGGTCAGAGGCAGTAGGGATGACCAGGGATGTTCTCTGTTTAGTGAGTCTGCCAGGTCAGAGACAGTAGGGATGACCAGGGATGTTCTCTGTTTAGTGAGTCTGCCAGGTCAGAGGCAGTAGGGATGACCAGGGATGTTCTCTGTTTAGTGAGTCTGCCAGGTCAGAGGCAGTAGGGATGACCAGGGATGTTCTCTGTTTAGTGAGTCTGCCAGGTCAGAGACAGTAGGGATGACCAGGGATGTTCTCTGTTTAGTGAGTCTGCCAGGTCAGAGGCAGTAGGGATGACCAGGGATGTTCTCTGTTTAGTGAGTCTGCCAGGTCAGAGGCAGTAGGGATGACCATGGATGTTCTCTGTTTAGTGAGTCTGCCAGGTCGGGGGGCAGTAGGGATGACCATGGATGTTCTCTGTTTAGTGAGTCTGCCAGGTCAGAGGCAGTAGGGATGACCAGGGATGTTCTCTGTTTAGTGAGTCTGCCAGGTCAGAGGCAGTAGGGATGACCAGGGATGTTCTCTGTTTCGTGAGTCTGCCAGGTCAGAGGCAGTAGGGATGACCAGGGATGTTCTCTGTTTAGTGAGTCTGCCAGGTCAGAGGCAGTAGGGATGACCAGGGATGTTCTCTGTTTAGTGAGTCTGCCAGGTCAGAGGCAGTAGGGATGACCATGGATGTTCTCTGTTTAGTGAGTCTGCCAGGTCAGAGGCAGTAGGGATGACCATGGATGTTCTCTGTTTAGTGAGTCTGCCAGGTCAGAGGCAGTAGGGATGACCAGGGATGTTCTCTGTTTAGTGAGTCGACCAGATCAGAGGCAGTAGGGATGATCAGGGATGTTCTCTGTTTAGTGAGTCCTCCAGGTCAGAGGCAGTAGGGATGACCAGGGATGTTCTCTGTTTAGTGAGTCCTCCAGATCAGAGGCAGTAGGGATGACCAGGGATGTTCTCTGTTTAGTGAGTCTTCCAGATCAGAGGCAGTAGGGATGACCATGGATGTTCTCAGTTTAGTGAGTCTGCCAGGTCAGAGGCAGTAGGGATGACCATGGATGTTCTCTGTTTAGTGAGTCTGCCAGGTCAGAGGCAGTAGGGATGACCAGGGATGTTCTCTGTTTAGTGAGTCTGCCAGGTCAGAGGCAGTAGGGATGACCAGGGATGTTCTCTGTTTAGTGAGTCTGCCAGGTCAGAGGCAGTAGGGATGACCATGGATGTTTAGTGAGTCTGCCAGGTCAGAGGCAGTAGGGATGACCATGGATGTTCTCTGTTTAGTGAGTCTGCCAGGTCAGAGGCAGTAGGAATGACTAGGGATGTTCTCTGTTTCGTGAGTCTGCCAGGTCAGTGGCAGTAGGGATGACCATGGATGTTTGAGTGAGTCTGCCAGGTCAGAGGCAGTAGGGATGACCATGGATGTTTAGTGAGTCTGCCAGGTCAGAGGCAGAAGGGATGACCATGGATGTTCTCTGTTTAGTGAGTCTGCCAGGTCAGAGGCAGTAGGGATGACCAGGGATGTTCTCTGTTTTGTGAGTCTGCCAGGTCAGAGGCAGTTGGGATGACCAGGGATGTTCTCTGTTTAGTGAGTCTGCCAGGTCAGAGGCAGTAGGGATGACCAGGGATGTTCTCTGTTTAGTGAGTCTGCCAGGTCAGAGGCAGTAGGGATGACCAGGGATGTTCTCTGTTTAGTGAGTCGACCAGGTCAGAGGCAGTAGGGATGATCAGGGATGTTCTCTGTTTAGTGAGTCCTCCAGGTCAGAGGCAGTAGGGATGACCAGGGATGTTCTCTGTTTAGTGAGTCTGCCAGGTCAGAGGCAGTAGGGATGACCATGGATGTTTAGTGAGTCTGCCAGGTCGGGGCAGTAGGGATGACCATGGATGTTCTCTGTTTAGTGAGTCTGCCAGGTCAGAGGCAGTAGGGATGACCATGGATGTTCTCTGTTTAGTGAGTCTGCCAGGTCAGGGGCAGTAGGGATGACCATGGATGTTCTCTGTTTAGTGAGTCTGCCAGGTCAGAGGCAGTAGGGATGACCAGGGATGTTCTCTGTTTAGTGAGTCTGCCAGATCAGAGGCAGTAGGAATGACCAGGGATGTTCTCTGTTTAGTGAGTCTGCCAGGTCAGAGGCAGTAGGGATGACCAGGGATGTTCTCTGTTTAGTGAGTCTGCCAGGTCAGAGGCAGTAGGGATGACCAGGGATGTTCTCTGTTTAGTGAGTCTGCCAGGTCAGAGGCAGTAGGGATGACCAGGGATGTTCTCTGTTTAGTGAGTCTGCCAGGTCAGAGGCAGTAGGGATGACCATGGATGTTTAGTGAGTCTGCCAGGTCAGAGGCAGTAGGGATGACCATGGATGTTCTCTGTTTAGTGAGTCTGCCAGGTCAGAGGCAGTAGGAATGACTAGGGATGTTCTCTGTTTCGTGAGTCTGCCAGGTCAGTGGCAGTAGGGATGACCATGGATGTTTAGTGAGTCTGCCAGGTCAGAGGCAGTAGGGATGACCATGGATGTTTAGTGAGTCTGCCAGGTCAGAGGCAGAAGGGATGACCATGGATGTTCTCTGTTTAGTGAGTCTGCCAGGTCAGAGGCAGTAGGGATGACCAGGGATGTTCTCTGTTTTGTGAGTCTGCCAGGTCAGAGGCAGTTGGGATGACCAGGGATGTTCTCTGTTTAGTGAGTCTGCCAGGTCAGAGGCAGTAGGGATGACCAGGGATGTTCTCTGTTTAGTGAGTCTGCCAGGTCAGAGGCAGTAGGGATGACCAGGGATGTTCTCTGTTTAGTGAGTCGACCAGGTCAGAGGCAGTAGGGATGATCAGGGATGTTCTCTGTTTAGTGAGTCCTCCAGGTCAGAGGCAGTAGGGATGACCAGGGATGTTCTCTGTTTAGTGAGTCTGCCAGGTCAGAGGCAGTAGGGATGACCATGGATGTTTAGTGAGTCTGCCAGGTCGGGGCAGTAGGGATGACCATGGATGTTCTCTGTTTAGTGAGTCGACCAGGTCAGAGGCAGTAGGGATGATCAGGGATGTTCTCTGTTTAGTGAGTCCTCCAGATCAGAGGCAGTAGGGATGACCAGGGATGTTCTCTGTTTAGTGAGTCTTCCAGATCAGAGGCAGTAGGGATGACCATGGATTTTCTCTGTTTCGTGAGTCTGCCAGGTCAGGGCAGTAGGGATGACCATGGATGTTCTCTGTTTAGTGAGTCTGCCAGGTCAGAGGCAGTAGGGATGATCAGGGATGTTCTCTGTTTAGTGAGTCCTCCAGGTCAGAGGCAGTAGGGATGACCAGGGATGTTCTCTGTTTAGTGAGTCCTCCAGATCAGAGGCAGTAGGGATGACCAGGGATGTTCTCTGTTTAGTGAGTCTTCCAGATCAGAGGCAGTAGGGATGACCATGGATGTTCTCTGTTTCGTGAGTCTGCCAGGTCAGAGGCAGTAGGGATGACCAGGGATGTTCTCTGTTTTGTGAGTCTGCCAGGTCAGAGGCAGTAGGGATGACCAGGGATGTTCTCTGTTTAGTGAGTCTGCCAGGTCAGAGGCAGTACCGATGACCGTGGATGTTCTCTGTTTAGTGAGTCTGCCAGATCAGAGGCAGTAGGAATGACCAGGGATGTTCTCTGTTTAGTGAGTCTGCCAGGTCAGAGGCAGCAGGGATGACCATGGATGTTCTCTGTTTAGTGAGTCTGCCAGGTCAGAGGCAGTAGGGATGACCAGGGATGTTCTCTGTTTCGTGAGTCTGCCAGGTCAGAGGCAGAAGGGATGACTAGGGATGTTCTCTGTTTAGTGAGTCTGCCAGGTCAGTGGCAGTAGGGATGACCATGGATGTTTAGTGAGTCTGCCAGGTCAGAGGCAGTAGGGATGACCAGGGATGTTCTCTGTTTAGTGAGTCTGCCAGGTCAGAGGCAGTAGGGATGACCAGGGATGTTCTCTGTTTCGTGAGTCTGCCAGGTCAGAGGCAGTAGGGATGACCATGAATGTTCTCTGTTTAGTGAGTCTGCCAGGTCAGAGGCAGTAGGGATGACCAGGGATGTTTCGTGAGTCTGCCAGGTCAGAGGCAGTAGGGATGACCAGGGATGTTTAGTGAGTCTGCCAGGTCAGAGGCAGTAGGGATGACCATGGATGTTCTCTGTTTTGTGAGTCTGCCAGGTCAGAGGCAGTAGGGCTGACCAGGGATGTTCTCTGTTTAGTGAGTCTGCCAGATCAGAGGCAGTAGGGATGACCAGGGATGTTTCTGAGTCTGCCAGGTCAGAGGCAGTAGGGATGACCAGGGATGTTTAGTGAGTCTGCCAGGTCAGAGGCAGTAGGGATGACCATGGATGTTCTCTGTTTTGTGAGTCTGCCAGGTCAGAGGCAGTAGGGATGACCAGGGATGTTCTCTGTTTAGTGAGTCTGCCAGTTCAGAGGCAGTAGCGATGACTGTGGATGTTCTCTGTTTAGTGAGTCTGCCAGATCAGAGGCAGTAGGAATGACCAGGGATGTACTCTGTTTAGTGAGTCTGCCAGGTCAGAGGCAGCAGGGATGACCATGGATGTTCTCTGTTTAGTGAGTCGACCAGGTCAGAGGCAGTAGGGATGACCATGGATGTTCTCTGTTTAGTGAGTCTGCCAGGTCAGAGGCAGTAGGGATGACCAGGGATGTTCTCTGTTTAGTGAGTCTTCCAGATCAGAGGCAGTAGGGATGACCATGGATGTTCTCAGTTTAGTGAGTCTGCCAGGTCAGAGGCAGTAGGGATGACCATGGATGTTCTCTGTTTAGTGAGTCTGCCAGGTCAGAGGCAGTAGGGATGACCAGGGATGTTCTCTGTTTAGTGAGTCTGCCAGGTCAGAGGCAGTAGGGATGACCATGGATGTTTAGTGAGTCTGCCAGGTCAGAGGCAGTAGGGATGACTAGGATGTTCTCTGTTTCGTGAGTCTGCCAGGTCAGTGGCAGTAGGGATGACCATGGATGTTTAGTGAGTCTGCCAGGTCAGAGGCAGTAGGGATGACCATGGATGTTTAGTGAGTCTGCCAGGTCAGAGGCAGAAGGGATGACCATGGATGTTCTCTGTTTAGTGAGTCTGCCAGGTCAGAGGCAGTAGGGATGACCAGGGATGTTCTCTGTTTTGTGAGTCTGCCAGGTCAGAGGCAGTTGGGATGACCAGGGATGTTCTCTGTTTAGTGAGTCTGCCAGGTCAGAGGCAGTAGGGATACCAGGGATGTTCTCTGTTTAGTGAGTCTGCCAGGTCAGAGGCAGTAGGGATGACCAGGGATGTTCTCTGTTTAGTGAGTCTGCCAGGTCAGAGGCAGTTGGGATGACCAGGGATGTTCTCTGTTTAGTGAGTCTGCCAGGTCAGAGGCAGTAGGGATGACCATGGATGTGCTCTGTTTAGTGAGTCTGCCAGGTCGGGGGCAGTAGGGATGACCATGGATGTTCTCTGTTTAGTGAGTCTGCCAGGTCAGAG
Source organism: Oncorhynchus keta (assembly GCF_023373465.1). NCBI lineage: Eukaryota > Metazoa > Chordata > Actinopteri > Salmoniformes > Salmonidae > Oncorhynchus > Oncorhynchus keta. Next base: position 39,573,053 of record NC_068445.1, on the reverse strand, counting down.
GCAGTAGGGATGACCAGGGATGTTCTCTGTTTAGTGAGTCGACCAGGTCAGAGGCAGTAGGGATGATCAGGGATGTTCTCTGTTTAGTGAGTCCTCCAGGTCAGAGGCAGTAGGGATGACCAGGGATGTTCTCTGTTTAGTGAGTCTGCCAGGTCAGAGGCAGTAGGGATGACCATGGATGTTTAGTGAGTCTGCCAGGTCGGGGGCAGTAGGGATGACCATGGATGTTCTCTGTTTAGTGAGTCTGCCAGGTCAGAGGCAGTAGGGATGATCAGGGATGTTCTCTGTTTAGTGAGTCTGCCAGGTCAGAGGCAGTAGGGATGACCATGGATGTTCTCTGTTTAGTGAGTCTGCCAGGTCAGAGGCAGTAGGGATGACCATGGATGTTCTCTGTTTAGTGAGTCTGCCAGGTCAGAGGCAGTAGGGATGACCATGGATGTTCTCTGTTTAGTGAGTCTGCCAGGTCAGAGGCAGTAGGGATGACCAGGGATGTTCTCTGTTTAGTGAGTCTGCCAGGTCAGAGGCAGTAGGGATGACCAGGGATGTTCTCTGTTTAGTGAGTCTGCCAGGTCAGAGACAGTAGGGATGACCAGGGATGTTCTCTGTTTAGTGAGTCTGCCAGGTCAGAGGCAGTAGGGATGACCAGGGATGTTCTCTGTTTAGTGAGTCTGCCAGGTCAGAGGCAGTAGGGATGACCAGGGATGTTCTCTGTTTAGTGAGTCTGCCAGGTCAGAGACAGTAGGGATGACCAGGGATGTTCTCTGTTTAGTGAGTCTGCCAGGTCAGAGGCAGTAGGGATGACCAGGGATGTTCTCTGTTTAGTGAGTCTGCCAGGTCAGAGGCAGTAGGGATGACCATGGATGTTCTCTGTTTAGTGAGTCTGCCAGGTCGGGGGCAGTAGGGATGACCATGGATGTTCTCTGTTTAGTGAGTCTGCCAGGTCAGAGGCAGTAGGGATGACCAGGGATGTTCTCTGTTTAGTGAGTCTGCCAGGTCAGAGGCAGTAGGGATGACCAGGGATGTTCTCTGTTTCGTGAGTCTGCCAGGTCAGAGGCAGTAGGGATGACCAGGGATGTTCTCTGTTTAGTGAGTCTGCCAGGTCAGAGGCAGTAGGGATGACCAGGGATGTTCTCTGTTTAGTGAGTCTGCCAGGTCAGAGGCAGTAGGGATGACCATGGATGTTCTCTGTTTAGTGAGTCTGCCAGGTCAGAGGCAGTAGGGATGACCATGGATGTTCTCTGTTTAGTGAGTCTGCCAGGTCAGAGGCAGTAGGGATGACCAGGGATGTTCTCTGTTTAGTGAGTCGACCAGATCAGAGGCAGTAGGGATGATCAGGGATGTTCTCTGTTTAGTGAGTCCTCCAGGTCAGAGGCAGTAGGGATGACCAGGGATGTTCTCTGTTTAGTGAGTCCTCCAGATCAGAGGCAGTAGGGATGACCAGGGATGTTCTCTGTTTAGTGAGTCTTCCAGATCAGAGGCAGTAGGGATGACCATGGATGTTCTCAGTTTAGTGAGTCTGCCAGGTCAGAGGCAGTAGGGATGACCATGGATGTTCTCTGTTTAGTGAGTCTGCCAGGTCAGAGGCAGTAGGGATGACCAGGGATGTTCTCTGTTTAGTGAGTCTGCCAGGTCAGAGGCAGTAGGGATGACCAGGGATGTTCTCTGTTTAGTGAGTCTGCCAGGTCAGAGGCAGTAGGGATGACCATGGATGTTTAGTGAGTCTGCCAGGTCAGAGGCAGTAGGGATGACCATGGATGTTCTCTGTTTAGTGAGTCTGCCAGGTCAGAGGCAGTAGGAATGACTAGGATGTTCTCTGTTTCGTGAGTCTGCCAGGTCAGTGGCAGTAGGGATGACCATGGATGTTTAGTGAGTCTGCCAGGTCAGAGGCAGTAGGGATGACCATGGATGTTTAGTGAGTCTGCCAGGTCAGAGGCAGAAGGGATGACCATGGATGTTCTCTGTTTAGTGAGTCTGCCAGGTCAGAGGCAGTAGGGATGACCAGGGATGTTCTCTGTTTTGTGAGTCTGCCAGGTCAGAGGCAGTTGGGATGACCAGGGATGTTCTCTGTTTAGTGAGTCTGCCAGGTCAGAGGCAGTAGGGATGACCAGGGATGTTCTCTGTTTAGTGAGTCTGCCAGGTCAGAGGCAGTAGGGATGACCAGGGATGTTCTCTGTTTAGTGAGTCGACCAGGTCAGAGGCAGTAGGGATGATCAGGGATGTTCTCTGTTTAGTGAGTCCTCCAGGTCAGAGGCAGTAGGGATGACCAGGGATGTTCTCTGTTTAGTGAGTCTGCCAGGTCAGAGGCAGTAGGGATGACCATGGATGTTTAGTGAGTCTGCCAGGTCGGGGGCAGTAGGGATGACCATGGATGTTCTCTGTTTAGTGAGTCTGCCAGGTCAGAGGCAGTAGGGATGACCATGGATGTTCTCTGTTTAGTGAGTCTGCCAGGTCGAGTCTAGGGATGACCATGGATGTTCTCTGTTTAGTGAGTCTGCCAGGTCAGAGGCAGTAGGGATGACCAGGGATGTTCTCTGTTTAGTGAGTCTGCCAGATCAGAGGCAGTAGGAATGACCAGGGATGTTCTCTGTTTAGTGAGTCTGCCAGGTCAGAGGCAGTAGGGATGACCAGGGATGTTCTCTGTTTAGTGAGTCTGCCAGGTCAGAGGCAGTAGGGATGACCAGGGATGTTCTCTGTTTCGTGAGTCTGCCAGGTCAGAGGCAGTAGGGATGACCAGGGATGTTCTCTGTTTAGTGAGTCTGCCAGGTCAGAGGCAGTAGGGATGACCATGGATGTTTAGTGAGTCTGCCAGGTCAGAGGCAGTAGGGATGACCATGGATGTTCTCTGTTTAGTGAGTCTGCCAGGTCAGAGGCAGTAGGAATGACTAGGGATGTTCTCTGTTTCGTGAGTCTGCCAGGTCAGTGGCAGTAGGGATGACCATGGATGTTTAGTGAGTCTGCCAGGTCAGAGGCAGTAGGGATGACCATGGATGTTTAGTGAGTCTGCCAGGTCAGAGGCAGAAGGGATGACCATGGATGTTCTCTGTTTAGTGAGTTTGCCAGGTCAGAGGCAGTAGGGATGACCAGGGATGTTCTCTGTTTTGTGAGTCTGCCAGGTCAGAGGCAGTTGGGATGACCAGGGATGTTCTCTGTTTAGTGAGTCTGCCAGGTCAGAGGCAGTAGGGATGACCAGGGATGTTCTCTGTTTAGTGAGTCTGCCAGGTCAGAGGCAGTAGGGATGACCAGGGATGTTCTCTGTTTAGTGAGTCGACCAGGTCAGAGGCAGTAGGGATGATCAGGGATGTTCTCTGTTTAGTGAGTCCTCCAGGTCAGAGGCAGTAGGGATGACCAGGGATGTTCTCTGTTTAGTGAGTCTGCCAGGTCAGAGGCAGTAGGGATGACCATGGATGTTTAGTGAGTCTGCCAGGTCGGGGGCAGTAGGGATGACCATGGATGTTCTCTGTTTAGTGAGTCCGCCAGGTCAGAGGCAGTAGGGATGACCAGGGATGTTCTCTGTTTAGTGAGTCCTCCAGATCAGAGGCAGTAGGGATGACCAGGGATGTTCTCTGTTTAGTGAGTCTTCCAGATCAGAGGCAGTAGGGATGACCATGGATTTTCTCTGTTTCGTGAGTCTGCCAGGTCGGGGGCAGTAGGGATGACCATGGATGTTCTCTGTTTAGTGAGTCTGCCAGGTCAGAGGCAGTAGGGATGATCAGGGATGTTCTCTGTTTAGTGAGTCCTCCAGGTCAGAGGCAGTAGGGATGACCAGGGATGTTCTCTGTTTAGTGAGTCCTCCAGATCAGAGGCAGTAGGGATGACCAGGGATGTTCTCTGTTTAGTGAGTCTTCCAGATCAGAGGCAGTAGGGATGACCATGGATGTTCTCTGTTTCGTGAGTCTGCCAGGTCAGAGGCAGTAGGGATGACCAGGGATGTTCTCTGTTTAGTGAGTCTGCCAGGTCAGAGGCAGTAGGGATGACCAGGGATGTTCTCTGTTTAGTGAGTCTGCCAGGTCAGAGGCAGTACCGATGACCGTGGATGTTCTCTGTTTAGTGAGTCTGCCAGATCAGAGGCAGTAGGAATGACCAGGGATGTTCTCTGTTTAGTGAGTCTGCCAGGTCAGAGGCAGCAGGGATGACCATGGATGTTCTCTGTTTAGTGAGTCTGCCAGGTCAGAGGCAGTAGGGATGACCAGGGATGTTCTCTGTTTCGTGAGTCTGCCAGGTCAGAGGCAGAAGGGATGACTAGGGATGTTCTCTGTTTCGTGAGTCTGCCAGGTCAGTGGCAGTAGGGATGACCATGGATGTTTAGTGAGTCTGCCAGGTCAGAGGCAGTAGGGATGACCAGGGATGTTCTCTGTTTAGTGAGTCTGCCAGGTCAGAGGCAGTAGGGATGACCAGGGATGTTCTCTGTTTCGTGAGTCTGCCAGGTCAGAGGCAGTAGGGATGACCATGAATGTTCTCTGTTTAGTGAGTCTGCCAGGTCAGAGGCAGTAGGGATGACCAGGGATGTTTCGTGAGTCTGCCAGGTCAGAGGCAGTAGGGATGACCAGGGATGTTTAGTGAGTCTGCCAGGTCAGAGGCAGTAGGGATGACCATGGATGTTCTCTGTTTTGTGAGTCTGCCAGGTCAGAGGCAGTAGGGCTGACCAGGGATGTTCTCTGTTTAGTGAGTCTGCCAGATCAGAGGCAGTAGGGATGACCAGGGATGTTTCGTGAGTCTGCCAGGTCAGAGGCAGTAGGGATGACCAGGGATGTTTAGTGAGTCTGCCAGGTCAGAGGCAGTAGGGATGACCATGGATGTTCTCTGTTTTGTGAGTCTGCCAGGTCAGAGGCAGTAGGGATGACCAGGGATGTTCTCTGTTTAGTGAGTCTGCCAGTTCAGAGGCAGTAGCGATGACTGTGGATGTTCTCTGTTTAGTGAGTCTGCCAGATCAGAGGCAGTAGGAATGACCAGGGATGTACTCTGTTTAGTGAGTCTGCCAGGTCAGAGGCAGCAGGGATGACCATGGATGTTCTCTGTTTAGTGAGTCGACCAGGTCAGAGGCAGTAGGGATGACCATGGATGTTCTCTGTTTAGTGAGTCTGCCAGGTCAGAGGCAGTAGGGATGACCAGGGATGTTCTCTGTTTAGTGAGTCTTCCAGATCAGAGGCAGTAGGGATGACCATGGATGTTCTCAGTTTAGTGAGTCTGCCAGGTCAGAGGCAGTAGGGATGACCATGGATGTTCTCTGTTTAGTGAGTCTGCCAGGTCAGAGGCAGTAGGGATGACCAGGGATGTTCTCTGTTTAGTGAGTCTGCCAGGTCAGAGGCAGTAGGGATGACCATGGATGTTTAGTGAGTCTGCCAGGTCAGAGGCAGTAGGGATGACTAGGGATGTTCTCTGTTTCGTGAGTCTGCCAGGTCAGTGGCAGTAGGGATGACCATGGATGTTTAGTGAGTCTGCCAGGTCAGAGGCAGTAGGGATGACCATGGATGTTTAGTGAGTCTGCCAGGTCAGAGGCAGAAGGGATGACCATGGATGTTCTCTGTTTAGTGAGTCTGCCAGGTCAGAGGCAGTAGGGATGACCAGGGATGTTCTCTGTTTTGTGAGTCTGCCAGGTCAGAGGCAGTTGGGATGACCAGGGATGTTCTCTGTTTAGTGAGTCTGCCAGGTCAGAGGCAGTAGGGATACCAGGGATGTTCTCTGTTTAGTGAGTCTGCCAGGTCAGAGGCAGTAGGGATGACCAGGGATGTTCTCTGTTTAGTGAGTCTGCCAGGTCAGAGGCAGTTGGGATGACCAGGGATGTTCTCTGTTTAGTGAGTCTGCCAGGTCAGAGGCAGTAGGGATGACCATGGATGTGCTCTGTTTAGTGAGTCTGCCAGGTCGGGGGCAGTAGGGATGACCATGGATGTTCTCTGTTTAGTGAGTCTGCCAGGTCAGAGGCAGTAGGGATGACCAGGATGTTCTCTGTTTAGTGAGTCGACCAGGTCAGAGGCAGTAGGGATGATCAGGGATGTTCTCTGTTTAGTGAGTCCTCCAGGTCAGAGGCAGTAGGGATGACCAGGGATGTTCTCTGTTTAGTGAGTCTGCCAGGTCAGAGGCAGTAGGGATGACCATGGATGTTTAGTGAGTCTGCCAGGTCGGGGGCAGTAGGGATGACCATGGATGTTCTCTGTTTAGTGAGTCTGCCAGGTCAGAGGCAGTAGGGATGACCAGGGATGTTCTCTGTTTAGTGAGTCTGCCAGGTCAGAGGCAGTAGGGATGACCATGGATGTTCTCTGTTTAGTGAGTCTGCCAGGTCAGAGGCAGTAGGGATGACCATGGATGTTCTCTGTTTAGTGAGTCTGCCAGGTCAGAGGCAGTAGGGATGACCATGGATGTTCTCTGTTTAGTGAGTCTGCCAGGTCAGAGGCAGTAGGGATGACCAGGGATGTTCTCTGTTTAGTGAGTCGACCAGATCAGAGGCAGTAGGGATGATCAGGGATGTTCTCTGTTTAGTGAGTCCTCCAGGTCAGAGGCAGTAGGGATGACCAGGGATGTTCTCTGTTTAGTGAGTCTTCCAGATCAGAGGCAGTAGGGATGACCATGGATGTTCTCAGTTTAGTGAGTCTGCCAGGTCAGAGGCAGTAGGGATGACCATGGATGTTCTCTGTTTAGTGAGTCTGCCAGGTCAGAGGCAGTAGGGATGACCAGGGATGTTCTCTGTTTAGTGAGTCTGCCAGGTCAGAGGCAGTGAGATGACCATGGATGTTTAGTGAGTCTGCCAGGTCAGAGGCAGTAGGGATGACTAGGGATGTTCTCTGTTTAGTGAGTCTGCCAGGTCAGTGGCAGAAGGGATGACCATGGATGTTTAGTGAGTCTGCCAGGTCAGAGGCAGTAGGGATGACCATGGATGTTTAGTGAGTCTGCCAGGTCAGAGGCAGAAGGGATGACCATGGATGTTCTCTGTTTAGTGAGTCTGCCAGGTCAGAGGCAGTAGGGATGACCAGGGATGTTCTCTGTTTTGTGAGTCTGCCAGGTCAGAGGCAGTTGGGATGACCAGGGATGTTCTCTGTTTAGTGAGTCTGCCAGGTCAGAGGCAGTAGGGATACCAGGGATGTTCTCTGTTTAGTGAGTCTGCCAGGTCAGAGGCAGTAGGGATGACCAGGGATGTTCTCTGTTTAGTGAGTCTGCCAGGTCAGAGGCAGTTGGGATGACCAGGGATGTTCTCTGTTTAGTGAGTCTGCCAGGTCAGAGGCAGTAGGGATGACCATGGATGTGCTCTGTTTAGTGAGTCTGCCAGGTCAGGGGCAGTAGGGATGACCATGGATGTTCTCTGTTTAGTGAGTCTGCCAGGTCAGAGGCAGTAGGGATGACCAGGGATGTTCTCTGTTTAGTGAGTCTGACCAGGTCAGAGGCAGTAGGGATGACCAGGGATGTTCTCTGTTTAGTGAGTCCTCCAGGTCAGAGGCAGTAGGGATGACCAGGGATGTTCTCTGTTTAGTGAGTCTGCCAGGTCAGAGGCAGTAGGGATGACCATGGATGTTTAGTGAGTCTGCCAGGTCGGGGGCAGTAGGGATGACCATGGATGTTCTCTGTTTAGTGAGTCTGCCAGGTCAGAGGCAGTAGGGATGATCAGGGATGTTCTCTGTTTAGTGAGTCCTCCAGGTCAGAGGCAGTAGGGATGACCAGGGATGTTCTCTGTTTAGTGAGTCCTCCAGATCAGAGGCAGTAGGGATGACCAGGGATGTTCTCTGTTTAGTGAGTCTTCCAGATCAGAGGCAGTAGGGATGACCATGGATGTTCTCTGTTTAGTGAGTCTGCCAGGTCAGAGGCAGTAGGGATGACCAGGGATGTTCTCTGTTTTGTGAGTCTGCCAGGTCAGAGGCAGTAGGGATGACCAGGGATGTTCTCTGTTTAGTGAGTCTGCCAGGTCAGAGGCAGTAGCGATGACCGTGGATGTTCTCTGTTTAGTGAGTCTGCCAGATCAGAGGCAGTAGGAATGACCAGGGATGTTCTCTGTTTAGTGAGTCTGCCAGGTCAGAGGCAGTAGGGATGACCAGGGATGTTCTCTGTTTCGTGAGTCTGCCAGGTCAGAGGCAGAAGGGATGACTAGGGATGTTCTCTGTTTCGTGAGTCTGCCAGGTCAGTGGCAGTAGGGATGACCATGGATGTTTCTGTCTGCCAGGTCAGAGGCAGTAGGGATGACCAGGGATGTTCTCTGTTTAGTGAGTCTGCCAGGTCAGAGCCAGTAGGGATGACCATGGATGTTCTCTGTTTAGTGAGTCTGCCAGGTCAGAAACAGTAGGGATGACCAGGGATGTTCTCTGTTTAGTGAGTCTGCCAGGTCAGAGGCAGTAGGGATGACCAGGATGTTCTCTGTTTAGTGAGTCTGCCAGGTCAGAGGCAGTAGGGATGACTAGGGATGTTCTCTGTTTCGTGAGTCTGCCAGGTCAGTGGCAGTAGGGATGACCATGGATGTTTAGTGAGTCTGCCAGGTCAGAGGCAGTAGGGATGACCATGGATGTTTAGTGAGTCTGCCAGGTCAGAGGCAGAAGGGATGACCATGGATGTTCTCTGTTTAGTGAGTCTGCCAGAGAGGCAGTAGGGATGACCAGGGATGTTCTCTGTTTTGTGAGTCTGCCAGGTCAGGCAGTTGGGATGACCAGGGATGTTCTCTGTTTAGTGAGTCTGCCAGGTCAGAGGCAGTAGGGATACCAGGGATGTTCTCTGTTTAGTGAGTCTGCCAGGTCAGAGGCAGTAGGGATGACCAGGGATGTTCTCTGTTTAGTGAGTCTGCCAGGTCAGAGGCAGTTGGGATGACCAGGGATGTTCTCTGTTTAGTGAGTCTGCCAGGTCAGAGGCAGTAGGGATGACCATGGATGTGCTCTGTTTAGTGAGTCTGCCAGGTCGAGGCAGTAGGGATGACCATGGATGTTCTCTGTTTATTAAGTCTGCCAGGTCAGAGGCAGTAGGGATGACCAGGGATGTTCTCTGTTTAGTGAGTCTGCCAGGTCAGAGGCAGTAGGGATGATCAGGGATGTTCTCTGTTTAGTGAGTCCTCCAGGTCAGAGGCAGTAGGGATGACCAGGGATGTTCTCTGTTTAGTGAGTCTGCCAGGTCAGAGGCAGTAGGGATGACCAGGGATGTTTCGTGAGTCTGCCAGGTCAGAGGCAGTAGGGATGACCAGGGATGTTTAGTGAGTCTGCCAGGTCAGAGGCAGTAGGGATGACCATGGATGTTCTCTGTTTTGTGAGTCTGCCAGGTCAGAGGCAGTAGGGATGACCAGGGATGTTCTCTGTTTAGTGAGTCTGCCAGGTCAGAGGCAGTAGCGATGACCGTGGATGTTCTCTGTTTAGTGAGTCTGCCAGATCAGAGGCAGTAGGGATGACCAGGGATGTTCTCTGTTTAGTGAGTCTGCCAGATCAGAGGCAGTAGGGATGACCATGGATGTTCTCTGTTTCGTGAGTCTGCCAGGTCAGAGGCAGTAGGGATGACCAGGGATGTTCTCTGTTTTGTGAGTCTGCCAGGTCAGAGGCAGTAGGGATGACCAGGGATGTTCTCTGTTTAGTGAGTCTGCCAGGTCAGAGGCAGTACCGATGACCAGTGGATGTTCTCTGTTTAGTGAGTCTGCCAGGTCAGAGGCAGTAGGGATGACCAGGGATGTTCTCTGTTTAGTGAGTCTGCCAGGTCAGAGGCAGTAGGGATGACCAGGGATGTTCTCTGTTTCGTGAGTCTGCCAGGTCAGAGGCAGAAGGGATGACTAGGGATGTTCTCTGTTTAGTGAGTCTGCCAGATCAGAGGCAGTAGGGATGACCATGGATGTTTAGTTCTGCCAGTGAGTAGGGATGACCAGGGATGTTCTCTGTTTGAGAGTCTGCCAGGTCAGAGGCAGTAGGGATGACCATGGATGTTCTCTGTTTAGTGAGTCTGCCAGGTCAGAGGCAGTAGGGATGACCAGGGATGTTCTCTGTTTAGTGAGTCTGCCAGGTCAGAGGCAGTAGGGATGACCAGGGATGTTCTCTGTTTAATGAGTCTGCCAGGTCAGAGGCAGTAGGGATGACCATGGATGTTTAGTGAGTCTGCCAGGTCAGAGGCAGTAGGGATGACTAGGGATGTTCTCTGTTTCGTGAGTCTGCCAGGTCAGTGGCAGTAGGGATGACCATGGATGTTTAGTGAGTCTGCCAGGTCAGAGGCAGTAGGGATGACCATGGATGTTTAGTGAGTCTGCCAGGTCAGAGGCAGAAGGGATGACCATGGATGTTCTCTGTTTAGTGAGTCTGCCAGGTCAGAGGCAGTAGTCCAGGATGTTCTCTGTTTAGTGAGTCTGCCAGGTCAGAGGCAGAAGGGATGACTAGGGATGTTCTCTGTTTCGTGAGTCTGCCAGGTCAGTGGCAGTAGGGATGACCATGGATGTTCTCTGTTTAGTGAGTCTGCCAGGTCAGAGGCAGTAGGGATGACCAGGGATGTTCTCTGTTTAGTGAGTCTGCCAGGTCAGAGGCAGTAGGGATGACCATGGATGTTCTCTGTTTAGTGAGTCTGCCAGGTCAGAGGCAGTAGGGATGACCAGGGATGTTCTCTGTTTAGTGAGTCTGCCAGGTCAGAGGCAGTAGGGATGACCAGGATGTTCTCTGTTTAGTGAGTCTGCCAGGTCCAGGCAGTAGGGATGACCATGGATGTTTAGTGAGTATGCCAGGTCAGAGGCAGTAGGGATGACCAGGGATGTTCTCTGTTTAGTGAGTCTGCCAGGTCAGTGGCAGTAGGGATGACCATGGATGTTTAGTGAGTCTGCCAGGTCAGAGGCAGTAGGGATGACCATGGATGTTTGGTGAGTCTGCCAGGTCAGAGGCAGAAGGGATGACCATGGATGTTCTCTGTTTAGTGAGTCTGCCAGGTCAGAGGCAGTAGGGATGACCAGGGATGTTCTCTGTTTTGTGAGTCTGCCAGGTCAGAGGCAGTTGGGATGACCAGGATGTTCTCTGTTTAGTGAGTCTGCCAGGTCAGAGGCAGTAGGGATGACCAGGATGTTCTCTGTTTAGTGAGTCTGCCAGGTCAGAGGCAGTAGGGATGACCAGGGATGTTCTCTGTTTAGTGAGTCTGCCAGGTCAGAGGCAGTAGGGATGACCAGTGGATGTTCTCTGTTTAGTGAGTCTGCCAGATCAGAGGCAGTAGGGATGACCAGGATGTTCTCTGTTTAGTGAGTCTTCCAGATCAGAGGCAGTAGGGATGACCATGGATGTTCTCTGTTTCGTGAGTCTGCCAGGTCAGAGGCAGTGGGATGACCAGGGATGTTCTCTGTTTTGTGAGTCTGCCAGGTCAGAGGCAGTAGGGATGACCAGGGATGTTCTCTGTTTAGTGAGTCTGCCAGGTCAGAGGCAGTAGGGATGACCAATGGATGTTCTCTGTTTAGTGAGTCTGCCAGATCAGAGGCGTAGGAATGACCAGGGATGTTCTCTGTTTAGTGAGTCTGCCAGGTCAGAGGCAGTAGGGATGACCAGGGATGTTCTCTGTTTAGTGCCAGTCAGAGGCAGAAGGATGACTAGGGATCTCTGTTTCGTGAGTCTGCCAGGTCAGTGGCAGTAGGGATGACCATGGATGTTTAGTTTAGAGTCTGCCAGGTCAGAGGCAGTAGGGATGACCAGGGATGTTCTCTGTTTAGTGAGTCTGCCAGGTCAGAGGCAGTAGGGATGACCATGGATGTTCTCTGTTTAGTGAGTCTGCCAGGTCAGAGGCAGTAGGGATGACCAGGGATGTTCTCTGTTTAGTGAGTCTGCCAGGTCAGAGGCAGTAGGGATGACCAGGGATGTTCTCTGTTTAATGAGTCTGCCAGGTCAGAGGCAGTAGGGATGACCATGGATGTTTAGTGAGTCTGCCAGGTCAGAGGCAGTAGGGATGACTAGGGATGTTCTCTGTTTCGTGAGTCTGCCAGGTCAGAGGCAGTAGGGATGACCATGGATGTTTAGTGAGTCTGCCAGGTCAGAGGCAGTAGGGATGACCATGGATGTTTAGTGAGTCTGCCAGGTCAGAGGCAGAAGGGATGACCATGGATGTTCTCTGTTTAGTGAGTCTGCCAGGTCAGAGGCAGTAGGGATGACCAGGGATGTTCTCTGTTTCGTGAGTCTGCCAGGTCAGAGGCAGAAGGGATGACTAGGGATGTTCTCTGTTTCGTGAGTCTGCCAGGTCAGTGGCAGTAGGGATGACCATGGATGTTTAGTGAGTCTGCCAGGTCAGAGGCAGTAGGGATGACCAGGGATGTTCTCTGTTTAGTGAGTCTGCCAGGTCAGAGGCAGTAGGGATGACCATGGATGTTCTCTGTTTAGTGAGTCTGCCAGGTCAGAGGCAGTAGGGATGACCAGGGATGTTCTCTGTTTAGTGAGTCTGCCAGGTCAGAGGCAGTAGGGATGACCAGGGATGTTCTCTGTTTCGTGAGTCTGCCAGGTCAGAGGCAGTAGGGATGACCAGGGATGTTCTCTGTTTCGTGAGTCTGCCAGGTCAGAGGCAGAAGGGATGACTAGGGATGTTCTCTGTTTCGTGAGTCTGCCAGGTCAGTGGCAGTAGGGATGACCATGGATGTTTAGTGAGTCTGCCAGGTCAGAGGCAGTAGGGATGACCAGGGATGTTCTCTGTTTCGTGAGTCTGCCAGGTCAGAGGCAGTAGGGATGACCATGAATGTTCTCTGTTTAGTGAGTCTGCCAGGTCAGAGGCAGTAGGGATGACCAGGGATGTTCTCTGTTTAGTGAGTCTGCCAGGTCAGAGGCAGGGATGACCAGGGATGTTCTCTGTTTAGTGAGTCTGCCAGGTCAGAGGCAGTAGGGATGACCATGGATGTTTCTGTTTAGTGAGTCTGCCAGGTCAGAGGCAGTAGGGATGACTAGGGATGTTCTCTGTTTCGTGAGTCTGCCAGGTCAGTGGCAGTAGGGATGACCATGGATGTTTAGTGAGTCTGCCAGGTCAGAGGCAGTAGGGATGACCATGGATGTTTAGTGAGTCTGCCAGGTCAGAGGCAGAAGGGATGACCATGGATGTTCTCTGTTTAGTGAGTCTGCCAGGTCAGAGGCAGTAGGGATGACCAGGGATGTTCTCTGTTTTGTGAGTCTGCCAGGTCAGAGGCAGTTGGGATGACCAGGGATGTTCTCTGTTTAGTGAGTCTGCCAGGTCAGAGGCAGTAGGGATACCAGGGATGTTCTCTGTTTAGTGAGTCTGCCAGGTCAGAGGCAGTAGGGATGACCAGGGATGTTCTCTGTTTAGTGAGTCTGCCAGGTCAGAGGCAGTGGGATGACCAGGATGTTCTCTGTTTAGTGAGTCTGCCAGGTCAGAGGCAGTAGGGATGACCATGGATGTTCTCTGTTTAGTGAGTCTGCCAGGTCAGAGGCAGTAGGGATGACCATGGATGTTCTCTGTTTAGTGAGTCTGCCAGGTCAGAGGCAGTAGGGATGACCAGGGATGTTCTCTGTTTAGTGAGTCGACCAGGTCAGAGGCAGTAGGGATGATCAGGGATGTTCTCTGTTTAGTGAGTCCTCCAGGTCAGAGGCAGTAGGGATGACCAGGGATGTTCTCTGTTTAGTGAGTCTGCCAGGTCAGAGGCAGTAGGGATGACCATGGATGTTTAGTGAGTCTGCCAGGTCGGGGGCAGTAGGGATGATCAGGGATGTTCTCTGTTTAGTGAGTCCTCCAGGTCAGAGGCAGTAGGGATGACCAGGGATGTTCTCTGTTTAGTGAGTCCTCCAGGTCAGAGGCAGTAGGGATGACCAGGGATGTTCTCTGTTTAGTGAGTCCTCCAGATCAGAGGCAGTAGGGATGACCAGGGATGTTCTCTGTTTAGTGAGTCTTCCAGATCAGAGGCAGTAGGGATGACCATGGATGTTCTCTGTTTCGTGAGTCTGCCAGGTCAGAGGCAGTAGGGATGACCAGGGATGTTCTCTGTTTTGTGAGTCTGCCAGGTCAGAGGCAGTAGGGATGACCAGGGATGTTCTCTGTTTAGTGAGTCTGCCAGGTCAGAGGCAGTACCGATGACCGTGGATGTTCTCTGTTTAGTGAGTCTGCCAGATCAGAGGCAGTAGGAATGACCAGGGATGTTCTCTGTTTAGTGAGTCTGCCAGGTCAGAGGCAGTAGGGATGACCAGGGATGTTCTCTGTTTCGTGAGTCTGCCAGGTCAGAGGCAGAAGGGATGACTAGGGATGTTCTCTGTTTCGTGAGTCTGCCAGGTCAGTGGCAGTAGGGATGACCATGGATGTTTAGTGAGTCTGCCAGGTCAGAGGCAGTAGGGATGACCAGGGATGTTCTCTGTTTAGTGAGTCTGCCAGGTCAGAGGCAGTAGGGATGACCATGAATGTTCTCTGTTTAGTGAGTCTGCCAAGTCAGAGGCAGTAGGGATGACCAGGGATGTTTCTCTGCCAGGTCAGAGGCAGTTGACCAGGGATGTTTAGTGAGTCTGCCAGGTCAGAGGCAGTAGGGATGACCATGGATGTTCTCTGTTTAGTGAGTCTGCCAGGTCAGAGGCAGTAGGGCTGACCAGGGATGTTCTCTCTTTAGTGAGTCTGCCAGATCAGAGGCAGTAGGGATGACCAGGGATGTTCTCTGTCTGCCAGGTCAGAGGCAGTAGGGATGACCAGGGATGTTTAGTGAGTCTGCCAGGTCAGAGGCAGTAGGGATGACCATGGATGTTCTCTGTTTTGTGAGTCTGCCAGGTCAGAGGCAGTAGGGATGACCAGGGATGTTCTCTGTTTAGTGAGTCTGCCAGGTCAGAGGCAGTAGCGATGACCGTGGATGTTCTCTGTTTAGTGAGTCTGCCAGATCAGAGGCAGTAGGGATGACCAGGGATGTTCTCTGTTTAGTGAGTCTGCCAGGTCAGAGGCAGTCTGACCATGGATGTTCTCTGTTTAGTGAGTCTGCCAGGTCAGAGGCAGAAGGGATGACTAGGATGTTCTCTGTTTCGTGAGTCTGCCAGGTCAGTGGCAGTAGGGATGACCATGGATGTTTAGTGAGTCTGCCAGGTCAGAGGCAGTAGGGATGACCAGGGATGTTCTCTGTTTAGTGAGTCTGCCAGGTCAGAGGCAGTAGGGATGACCATGGATGTTCTCTGTTTAGTGAGTCTGCCAGGTCAGAGGCAGTAGGGATGACCAGGGATGTTTCTGTTTTGAGTCTGCCAGGTCAGAGGCAGTAGGGATTACCAGGGATGTTCTCTGTTTAGTGAGTCTGCCAGGTCAGAGGCAGTAGGGTGACCAGGGATGTTCTCTGTTTAGTGAGTCTGCCAGGTCAGAGGCAGTAGGGATGACCATGAATGTTCTCTGTTTAGTGAGTCTGCCAGGTCAGAGGCAGTAGGGATGACCAGGGATGTTTCTGTTTAGTGAGTCTGCCAGGTCAGAGGCAGTCGGGATGACCAGGGATGTTTAGTGAGTCTGCCAGGTCAGAGGCAGTAGGGATGACCATGGATGTTCTCTGTTTTGTGAGTCTGCCAGGTCAGAGGCAGTAGGGCTGACCAGGGATGTTCTCTGTTTTGTGAGTCTGCCAGGTCAGAGGCAGTAGGGATGACCAGGGATGTTCTCTGTTTAGTGAGTCTGCCAGGTCAGAGGCAGTACCGATGACCAGTGGATGTTCTCTGTTTAGTGAGTCTGCCAGATCAGAGGCAGTACCGATGACCATGGATGTTCTCTGTTTAGTGAGTCTGCCAGATCAGAGGCAGTAGGAATGACCAGGGATGTTCTCTGTTTAGTGAGTCTGCCAGGTCAGAGGCAGTAGGGATGACCAGGGATGTTCTCTGTTTCGTGAGTCTGCCAGGTCAGAGGCAGAAGGGATGACTAGGGATGTTCTCTGTTTAGTGAGTCTGCCAGGTCAGTGGCAGTAGGGATGACCATGGATCTGTTTAGTGAGTCTGCCAGGTCAGAGGCAGTAGGGATGACCAGGGATGTTCTCTGTTTCGTGAGTCTGCCAGGTCAGAGGCAGTAGGGATGACCATGAATGTTCTCTGTTTAGTGAGTCTGCCAGGTCAGAGGCAGTAGGGATGACCAGGGATGTTCTCTGTTTAGTGAGTCTGCCAGGTCAGAGGCAGTAGGGATGACCATGGATGTTCTCTGTTTTGTGAGTCTGCCAGGTCAGAGGCAGTAGGGCTGACCAGGGATGTTCTCTGTTTAGTGAGTCTGCCAGATCAGAGGCAGTAGGGATGACCAGGGATGTTTCTGTGAGTCTGCCAGGTCAGAAACAGTAGGGATGACCAGGGATGTTTAGTGAGTCTGCCAGGTCAGAGGCAGTAGGGATGACCATGGATGTTCTCTGTTTTGTGAGTCTGCCAGGTCAGAGGCAGTAGGGATGACCAGGGATGTTCTCTGTTTAGTGAGTCTGCCAGGTCAGAGGCAGTAGCGATGACCATGGATGTTCTCTGTTTAGTGAGTCTGCCAGATCAGAGGCAGTAGGAATGACCAGGGATGTTCTCTGTTTAGTGAGTCTGCCAGGTCAGAGGCAGAGGGATGACCATGGATGTTCTCTGTTTAGTGAGTCTGCCAGGTCAGAGGCAGAAGGGATGACCAGGGATGTTCTCTGTTTCGTGAGTCTGCCAGGTCAGTGGCAGTAGGGATGACCATGGATGTTTAGTGAGTCTGCCAGGTCAGAGGCAGTAGGGATGACCAGGGATGTTCTCTGTTTAGTGAGTCTGCCAGGTCAGAGGCAGAAGGGATGACCAGGGATGTTCTCTGTTTAGTGAGTCTGCCAGGTCAGTGGCAGTAGGGATGACCATGGATGTTTCTGTTTAGTGAGTCTGCCAGGTCAGAGGCAGTAGGGATTACCAGGGATGTTCTCTGTTTAGTGAGTCTGCCAGGTCAGAGGCAGTAGGGATGACCAGGGATGTTCTCTGTTTAGTGAGTCTGCCAGGTCAGAGGCAGTAGGGATGACCATGAATGTTCTCTGTTTAGTGAGTCTGCCAGGTCAGAGGCAGTAGGGATGACCAGGATGTTTCGTGAGTCTGCCAGGTCAGAGGCAGTCGGGATGACCAGGGATGTTTAGTGAGTCTGCCAGGTCAGAGGCAGTAGGGATGACCATGGATGTTCTCTGTTTTGTGAGTCTGCCAGGTCAGAGGCAGTAGGGCTGACCAGGGATGTTCTCTGTTTAGTGAGTCTGCCAGATCAGAGGCAGTAGGGATGACCAGGGATGTTTAGTTTAGAGTCTGCCAGGTCAGAGGCCAGGGATGACCAGGGATGTTTCGTGAGTCTGCCAGGTCAGAGGCAGTAGGGATGACCAGGGATGTTTAGTTTAGAGTCTGCCAGGTCAGAGGCAGTAGGGATGACCATGGATGTTCTCTGTTTTGTGAGTCTGCCAGGTCAGAGGCAGTAGGGATGACCAGGGATGTTCTCTGTTTAGTGAGTCTGCCAGGTCAGAGGCAGTACCGATGACCGTGGATGTTCTCTGTTTAGTGAGTCTGCCAGGTCAGAGGCAGTAGGATGACCAGGATGTTCTCTGTTTAGTGAGTCTGCCAGGTCAGAGGCAGTAGGGATGACCAGGGATGTTCTCTGTTTCGTGAGTCTGCCAGGTCAGAGGCAGAAGGGATGACCAGGGATGTTCTCTGTTTCGTGAGTCTGCCAGGTCAGTGGCAGTAGGGATGACCATGGATGTTTAGTGAGTCTGCCAGGTCAGAGGCAGTAGGGATGACCAGGGATGTTCTCTGTTTAGTGAGTCTGCCAGGTCAGAGGCAGTAGGGATGACCATGGATGTTCTCTGTTTAGTGAGTCTGCCAGGTCAGAGGCAGTAGGGATGACCAGGGATGTTCTCTGTTTAGTGAGTCTGCCAGGTCAGAGGCAGTAGGGATGACCAGGGATGTTCTCTGTTTAGTGAGTCTGCCAGGTCAGAGGCAGTAGGGATGACCATGGATGTTTAGTGAGTCTGCCAGGTCAGAGGCAGTAGGGATGACCAGGGATGTTCTCTGTTTCGTGAGTCTGCCAGGTCAGTGGCAGTAGGGATGACCATGGATGTTTAGTGAGTCTGCCAGGTCAGAGGCAGTGGGATGACCATGGATGTTTAGTGAGTCTGCCAGGTCAGAGGCAGAAGGGATGACCATGGATGTTCTCTGTTTAGTGAGTCTGCCAGGTCAGAGGCAGTAGGGATGACCAGGGATGTTCTCTGTTTAGTGAGTCTGCCAGGTCAGAGGCAGAAGGGATGACTAGGGATGTTCTCTGTTTCGTGAGTCTGCCAGGTCAGTGGCAGTAGGGATGACCATGGATGTTTAGTGAGTCTGCCAGGTCAGAGGCAGTAGGGATGACCAGGGATGTTCTCTGTTTAGTGAGTCTGCCAGGTCAGAGGCAGTAGGGATGACCATGGATGTTCTCTGTTTAGTGAGTCTGCCAGGTCAGAGGCAGTAGGGATGACCAGGGATGTTCTCTGTTTAGTGAGTCTGCCAGGTCAGAGGCAGTAGGGATGACCAGGGATGTTCTCTGTTTAGTGAGTCTGCCAGGTCAGAGGCAGTAGGGATGACCAGGGATGTTCTCTGTTTAATGAGTCTGCCAGGTCAGAGGCAGTAGGGATGACCAGGGATGTTCTCTGTTTCGTGAGTCTGCCAGGTCAGTGGCAGTAGGGATGACCATGGATGTTCTCTGTTTTGTGAGTCTGCCAGGTCAGAGGCAGTAGGGATGACCAGGGATGTTCTCTGTTTAGTGAGTCTGCCAGGTCAGAGGCAGTAGGGATGACCATGGATGTTCTCTGTTTAGTGAGTCTGCCAGGTCAGAGGCAGTAGGGATGACCAGGGATGTTCTCTGTTTAGTGAGTCTGCCAGGTCAGAGGCAGTAGGGATGACCAGGGATGTTCTCTGTTTAGTGAGTCTGCCAGGTCAGAGGCAGTAGGGATGACCATGGATGTTTCTGCCAGGTCAGAGGCAGTAGTGAGTCTGCCAGGTCAGAGGCAGTAGGGATGACCATAGGGATGTTCTCTGTTTAGTGAGTCTGCCAGGTCAGAGGCAGTAGGGATGACCATGGATGTTCTCTGTTTAGTGAGTCTGCCAGGTCAGAGGCAGTAGGGATGACCATGGATGTTCTCTGTTTAGTGAGTCTGCCAGGTCAGAGGCAGAAGGGATGACCATGGATGTTCTCTGTTTAGTGAGTCTGCCAGGTCAGAGGCAGTAGGGATGACCAGGGATGTTCTCTGTTTAGTGAGTCTGCCAGGTCAGAGGCAGTAGGGATGACCATGGATGTTCTCTGTTTAGTGAGTCTGCCAGCAGAGGCAGGTCAGAGTTCTCTGTTTAGTGAGTCAGGTCAGTGGGGGGATGACCATGGATGTTTAGTGAGTCTGCCAGGTCAGAGGCAGTAGGGATGACCATGGATGTTCTCTGTTTAGTGAGTCTGCCAGGTCAGAGGCAGAAGGGATGACCATGGATGTTCTCTGTTTAGTGAGTCTGCCAGGTCAGAGGCAGTAGGGATGACCAGGATGTTCTCTGTTTAGTGAGTCTGCCAGGTCAGAGGCAGTAGGGATGACCAGGGATGTTCTCTGTTTAGTGAGTCTGCCAGGTCAGAGGCAGTAGGGATGACCATGGATGTTTCTGTTTAGTGAGTCTGCCAGGTCAGAGGCAGTAGGGATGACCAGGGATGTTCTCTGTTTAGTGAGTCTGCCAGGTCAGAGGCAGTAGGGATGACCATGGATGTTCTCTGTTTAGTGAGTCTGCCAGGTCAGAGGCAGTAGGGATGACCAGGGATGTTCTCTGTTTAGTGAGTCTGCCAGGTCAGAGGCAGTAGGGATGACCAGGGATGTTCTCTGTTTAGTGAGTCTGCCAGGTCAGAGGCAGTAGGGATGACCAGGGATGTTCTCTGTTTAGTGAGTCTGCCAGGTCAGAGGCAGTAGGGATGACCAGGGATGTTCTCTGTTTCGTGAGTCTGCCAGGTCAGTGGCAGTAGGGATGACCATGGATGTTTAGTGAGTCTGCCAGGTCAGAGGCAGTAGGGATGACCAGGGATGTTCTCTGTTTAGTGAGTCTGCCAGGTCAGAGGCAGTAGGGATGACCATGGATGTTCTCTGTTTAGTGAGTCTGCCAGGTCAGAGGCAGTAGGGATGACCAGGGATGTTCTCTGTTTAGTGAGTCTGCCAGGTCAGAGGCAGTAGGGATGACCAGGGATGTTCTCTGTTTAGTGAGTCTGCCAGGTCAGAGGCAGTAGGGATGACCATGATGTTTAGTGAGTCTGCCAGGTCAGAGGCAGTAGGGATGACTTGTTCTCTGTTTCGTGAGTCTGCCAGGTCAGTGGCAGTAGGGATGACCATGGATGTTTAGTGAGTCTGCCAGGTCAGAGGCAGTAGGGATGACCATGGATGTTTAGTGAGTCTGCCAGGTCAGAGGCAGAAGGGATGACCATGGATGTTCTCTGTTTAGTGAGTCTGCCAGGTCAGAGGCAGTAGGGATGACCAGGATGTTCTCTGTTTTGTGAGTCTGCCAGGTCAGAGGCAGTTGGGATGACCAGGGATGTTCTCTGTTTAGTGAGTCTGCCAGGTCAGAGGCAGTAGGGATGACCAGGGATGTTCTCTGTTTAGTGAGTCTGCCAGGTCAGAGGCAGTAGGGATGACCAGGGATGTTCTCTGTTTAGTGAGTCTGCCAGGTCAGAGGCAGTTGGGATGACCAGGGATGTTCTCTGTTTAGTGAGTCTGCCAGGTCAGAGGCAGTAGGGATGACCATGGATGTGCTCTGTTTAGTGAGTCTGCCAGGTCAGGGGCAGTAGATGACCATGGATGTTCTCTGTTTAGTGAGTCTGCCAGGTCAGAGGCAGTAGGGATGACCAGGGATGTTCTCTGTTTAGTGAGTCTGCCAGGTCAGAGGCAGTAGGGATGACCAGGGATGTTCTCTGTTTAGTGAGTCTCCAGGTCAGAGGCAGTAGGGATGACCAGGGATGTTCTCTGTTTAGTGAGTCTGCCAGGTCAGAGGCAGTAGGGATGACCATGGATGTTTAGTGAGTCTGCCAGGTCGGGGGCAGTAGGGATGACCAGGGATGTTCTCTGTTTAGTGAGTCTCCAGGTCAGAGGCAGTAGGGATGACCAGGGATGTTCTCTGTTTAGTGAGTCCTCCAGGTCAGAGGCAGTAGGGATGACCAGGGATGTTCTCTGTTTAGTGAGTCCTCCAGATCAGAGGCAGTAGGGATGACCAGGGATGTTCTCTGTTTAGTGAGTCTTCCAGATCAGAGGCAGTAGGGATGACCATGGATGTTCTCTGTTTCGTGAGTCTGCCAGGTCAGAGGCAGTAGGGATGACCAGGGATGTTCTCTGTTTTGTGAGTCTGCCAGGTCAGAGGCAGTAGGGATGACCAGGGATGTTCTCTGTTTAGTGAGTCTGCCAGGTCAGAGGCAGTACCGATGACCGTGGATGTTCTCTGTTTAGTGAGTCTGCCAGATCAGAGGCAGTAGGAATGACCAGGGATGTTCTCTGTTTAGTGAGTCTGCCAGGTCAGAGGCAGTAGGGATGACCAGGGATGTTCTCTGTTTCGTGAGTCTGCCAGGTCAGAGGCAGAAGGGATGACTAGGGATGTTCTCTGTTTCGTGAGTCTGCCAGGTCAGTGGCAGTAGGGATGACCATGGATGTTTAGTGAGTCTGCCAGGTCAGAGGCAGTAGGGATGACCAGGGATGTTCTCTGTTTCGTGAGTCTGCCAGGTCAGAGGCAGTAGGGATGACCATGAATGTTCTCTGTTTAGTGAGTCTGCCAAGTCAGAGGCAGTAGGGATGACCAGGGATGTTTCGTGAGTCTGCCAGGTCAGAGGCAGTCGGGATGACCAGGGATGTTTAGTGAGTCTGCCAGGTCAGAGGCAGTAGGGATGACCATGGATGTTCTCTGTTTTGTGAGTCTGCCAGGTCAGAGGCAGTAGGGCTGACCAGGGATGTTCTCTGTTTAGTGAGTCTGCCAGATCAGAGGCAGTAGGGATGACCAGGGATGTTTCGTGAGTCTGCCAGGTCAGAGGCAGTAGGGATGACCAGGGATGTTTAGTGAGTCTGCCAGGTCAGAGGCAGTAGGGATGACCATGGATGTTCTCTGTTTTGTGAGTCTGCCAGGTCAGAGGCAGTAGGGATGACCAGGGATGTTCTCTGTTTAGTGAGTCTGCCAGGTCAGAGGCAGTAGCGATGACCGTGGATGTTCTCTGTTTAGTGAGTCTGCCAGATCAGAGGCAGTAGGAATGACCAGGGATGTACTCTGTTTAGTGAGTCTGCCAGGTCAGAGGCAGCAGGGATGACCATGGATGTTCTCTGTTTAGTGAGTCTGCCAGGTCAGAGGCAGAAGGGATGACTAGGGATGTTCTCTGTTTCGTGAGTCTGCCAGGTCAGTGGCAGTAGGGATGACCATGGATGTTTAGTGAGTCTGCCAGGTCAGAGGCAGTAGGGATGACCAGGGATGTTCTCGGTTTCGTGAGTCTGCCAGGTCAGAGGCAGAAGGGATGACTAGGGATGTTCTCTGTTTCGTGAGTCTGCCAGGTCAGTGGCAGTAGGGATGACCATGGATGTTTAGTGAGTCTGCCAGGTCAGAGGCAGTAGGGATTACCAGGGATGTTCTCTGTTTAGTGAGTCTGCCAGGTCAGAGGCAGTAGGGTTGACCAGGGATGTTCTCTGTTTCGTGAGTGTGCCAGGTCAGAGGCAGTAGGGATGACCATGAATGTTCTCTGTTTAGTGAGTCTGCCAGGTAAGAGGCAGTAGGGATGACCAGGGATGTTTCGTGAGTCTGCCAGGTCAGAGGCAGTCGGGATGACCAGGGATGTTTAGTGAGTCTGCCAGGTCAGAGGCAGTAGGGATGACCATGGATGTTCTCTGTTTTGTGAGTCTGCCAGGTCAGAGGCAGTAGGGCTGACCAGGGATGTTCTCTGTTTTGTGAGTCTGCCAGGTCAGAGGCAGTAGGGATGACCAGGGATGTTCTCTGTTTAGTGAGTCTGCCAGGTCAGAGGCAGTACCGATGACCGTGGATGTTCTCTGTTTAGTGAGTCTGCCAGATCAGAGGCAGTACCGATGACCGTGATGTTCTCTGTTTAGTGAGTCTGCCAGATCAGAGGCAGTAGGAATGACCAGGGATGTTCTCTGTTTAGTGAGTCTGCCAGGTCAGAGGCAGTAGGGATGACCAGGGATGTTCTCTGTTTCGTGAGTCTGCCAGGTCAGAGGCAGAAGGGATGACTAGGGATGTTCTCTGTTTAGTGAGTCTGCCAGGTCAGTGGCAGTAGGGATGACCATGGATGTTTAGTGAGTCTGCCAGGTCAGAGGCAGTAGGGATGACCAGGGATGTTCTCTGTTTCGTGAGTCTGCCAGGTCAGAGGCAGTAGGGATGACCATGAATGTTCTCTGTTTAGTGAGTCTGCCAGTCAGAGGCAGTAGGGATGACCAGGATGTTGTTTTAGTGAGTCTGCCAGGTCAGAGGCAGTAGGGATGACCAGGGATGTTTAGTGAGTCTGCCAGGTCAGAGGCAGTAGGGATGACCATGGATGTTCTCTGTTTTGTGAGTCTGCCAGGTCAGAGGCAGTAGGGCTGACCAGGGATGTTCTCTGTTTAGTGAGTCTGCCAGATCAGAGGCAGTAGGGATGACCAGGGATGTTTCTGTTTAGTGAGTCTGCCAGGTCAGAGGCAGTAGGGATGACCAGGGATGTTTAGTGAGTCTGCCAGGTCAGAGGCAGTAGGGATGACCATGGATGTTCTCTGTTTTGTGAGTCTGCCAGGTCAGAGGCAGTAGGGATGACCAGGGATGTTCTCTGTTTAGTGAGTCTGCCAGGTCAGAGGCAGTAGCGATGACCGTGGATGTTCTCTGTTTAGTGAGTCTGCCAGATCAGAGGCAGTAGGAATGACCAGGGATGTACTCTGTTTAGTGAGTCTGCCAGGTCAGAGGCAGCAGGGATGACCATGGATGTTCTCTGTTTAGTGAGTCTGCCAGGTCAGAGGCAGAAGGGATGACTAGGATGTTCTCTGTTTCGTGAGTCTGCCAGGTCAGTGGCAGTAGGGATGACCATGGATGTTTCTGTGAGTCTGCCAGGTCAGAGGCAGTAGGGATGACCAGGGATGTTCTCTGGTTTCGTGAGTCTGCCAGGTCAGAGGCAGAAGGGATGACTAGGGATGTTCTCTGTTTCGTGAGTCTGCCAGGTCAGTGGCAGTAGGGATGACCATGGATGTTTAGTGAGTCTGCCAGGTCAGAGGCAGTAGGGATGACCAGGGATGTTCTCTGTTTAGTGAGTCTGCCAGGTCAGAGGCAGTAGGGATGACCAGGGATGTTCTCTGTTTCGTGAGTGTGCCAGGTCAGAGGCAGTAGGGATGACCATGAATGTTCTCTGTTTAGTGAGTCTGCCAGGTCAGAGGCAGTAGGGATGACCAGGGATGTTTCGTGAGTCTGCCAGGTCAGAGGCAGTCATGACCAGGGATGTTTAGTGAGTCTGCCAGGTCAGAGGCAGTAGGGATGACCATGGATGTTCTCTGTTTTGTGAGTCTGCCAGGTCAGAGGCAGTAGGGCTGACCAGGGATGTTCTCTGTTTAGTGAGTCTGCCAGATCAGAGGCAGTAGGGATGACCAGGGATGTTTAGTGAGTCTGCCAGGTCAGAGGCAGTAGGGATGACCAGGGATGTTTAGTGAGTCTGCCAGGTCAGAGGCAGTAGGGATGACCAGGGATGTTTAGTGAGTCTGCCAGGTCAGAGGCAGTGGGATGACCATTGTTCTCTGTTTTGTGAGTCTGCCAGGTCAGAGGCAGTAGGGATGACCAGGGATGTTCTCTGTTTAGTGAGTCTGCCAGGTCAGAGGCAGTAGCGATGACCGTGGATGTTCTCTGTTTAGTGAGTCTGCCAGATCAGAGGCAGTAGGAATGACCAGGGATGTACTCTGTTTAGTGAGTCTGCCAGGTCAGAGGCAGCAGGGATGACCATGGATGTTCTCTGTTTAGTGAGTCTGCCAGGTCAGAGGCAGAAGGGATGACTAGGGATGTTCTCTGTTTCGTGAGTCTGCCAGGTCAGTGGCAGTAGGGATGACCATGGATGTTTAGTGAGTCTGCCAGGTCAGAGGCAGTAGGGATGACCAGGGATGTTCTCGGTTTCGTGAGTCTGCCAGGTCAGAGGCAGAAGGGATGACTAGGGATGTTCTCTGTTTCGTGAGTCTGCCAGGTCAGTGGCAGTAGGGATGACCATGGATGTTTAGTGAGTCTGCCAGGTCAGAGGCAGTAGGGATTACCAGGGATGTTCTCTGTTTAGTGAGTCTGCCAGGTCAGAGGCAGTAGGGTTGACCAGGGATGTTCTCTGTTTCGTGAGTGTGCCAGGTCAGAGGCAGTAGGGATGACCATGAATGTTCTCTGTTTAGTGAGTCTGCCAGGTCAGAGGCAGTAGGGATGACCAGGGATGTTTCGTGAGTCTGCCAGGTCAGAGGCAGTCGGGATGACCAGGGATGTTTAGTGAGTCTGCCAGGTCAGAGGCAGTAGGGATGACCATGGATGTTCTCTGTTTTGTGATTCTGCCAGGTCAGAGGCAGTAGGGCTGACCAGGGATGTTCTCTGTTTAGTGAGTCTGCCAGATCAGAGGCAGTAGGGATGACCAGGGATGTTTAGTGAGTCTGCCAGGTCAGAGGCAGTAGGGTTGACCAGGGATGTTTCGTGAGTCTGCCAGGTCAGAGGCAGTAGGGATGACCAGGGATGTTTAGTGAGTCTGCCAGGTCAGAGGCAGTAGGGATGACCATGGATGTTCTCTGTTTTGTGAGTCTGCCAGGTCAGAGGCAGTAGGGATGACCAGGGATGTTCTCTGTTTAGTGAGTCTGCCAGGTCAGAGGCAGTAGCGATGACCGTGGATGTTCTCTGTTTAGTGAGTCTGCCAGATCAGAGGCAGTAGGAATGACCAGGGATGTACTCTGTTTAGTGAGTCTGCCAGGTCAGAGGCAGCAGGGATGACCATGGATGTTCTCTGTTTAGTGAGTCTGCCAGGTCAGAGGCAGTAGGGATGACCAGGGATGTTCTCGGTTTCGTGAGTCTGCCAGGTCAGAGGCAGAAGGGATGACTAGGGATGTTCTCTGTTTCGTGAGTCTGCCAGGTCAGTGGCAGTAGGGATGACCATGGATGTTTAGTGAGTCTGCCAGGTCAGAGGCAGTAGGGATTACCAGGGATGTTCTCTGTTTAGTGAGTCTGCCAGGTCAGAGGCAGTAGGGATGACCAGGGATGTTCTCTGTTTCGTGAGTGTGCCAGGTCAGAGGCAGTAGGGATGACCATGAATGTTCTCTGTTTAGTGAGTCTGCCAGGTCAGAGGCAGTAGGGATGACCAGGGATGTTTCGTGAGTCTGCCAGGTCAGAGGCAGTCGGGATGACCAGGGATGTTTAGTGAGTCTGCCAGGTCAGAGGCAGTAGGGATGACCATGGATGTTCTCTGTTTTGTGATTCTGCCAGGTCAGAGGCAGTAGGGCTGACCAGGGATATTCTCTGTTTAGTGAGTCTGCCAGATCAGAGGCAGTAGGGATGACCAGGGATGTTTAGTGAGTCTGCCAGGTCAGAGGCAGTAGGGATGACCATGGATCTCTTGATAAGATCCTGTCCTGTTAAGCATTGAAAACAACTATTTTTGTGTGTAAGGTAAAATATATGGAGCATTAATTTCTTTAGGAATATCGTCAAGTCAATATTTTAGTTGTCAAAAATCTAAATTGTAAAGTACAGTACAGATACCCCCAAAAACAACTTACAGTTGAAGTCAGAAGTTTGCATACACTTAAGTTGGAGTCATT
Source organism: Oncorhynchus keta (assembly GCF_023373465.1). Taxonomy (NCBI): domain Eukaryota; kingdom Metazoa; phylum Chordata; class Actinopteri; order Salmoniformes; family Salmonidae; genus Oncorhynchus; species Oncorhynchus keta. The sequence goes on along the minus strand of NC_068445.1, from coordinate 39,546,442 downwards.
AAAACTTGTTTTTCAACCACTCCACACATTTCTTGTTAACAAACTATAGTTTTGTCAAGTCAGGACATCTACTTTGTGCATGACACAAGTCATTTTTCCAACAATTGTTTACAGACAGATTATTTCACTTATAATTCACTGTATCACAATTCCAGTGGGTCAGAAGTTACATACACTAAGTTGACTGTGCCTTTAAACAGATTGGAAAATTCCAGAAAATGATGTCATGGCTTTATAAGCTTCTGATGGGCAAATTGACATAATTTGAGTCAATAGGAGGTGTACCTGTGGATGTATTTTAAGGCCTATCTTCAAACGTAGTGCCTCTTCGCTTAATGTCATGGGAAAATCAAAAGAAATCAGCCAAGACCTCAGAAAAAGATTGTACTTTTTGGAAAAATGTCCTCTGGTCTGATGAAACAAAAAAAGAACTGTTTGGCCAGAATGACCATCGTTTTGTTTGGAGGAAAAAGGGGGAGGCTTGCAGGCTGAAGAACACCATCCCAACCGTGAAGCACAGGGGTAGCAGCATCATGTTGTGGGGGTTCTTTTCTGCAGGAGGGACTGGTGCACTTCACAAAATAGATGGCTTCATAAGGAAGGAATATTATGTGGATATATTGAACCAACATCTCAAGACATCAGTCAGGATGGGTCTTCCAAATGGACATTGACCCCAAGCATACTTCCAAAGTTGTGGCAAAATGGCTTAAGGACAACAAAGTTACACCAGCTCTGTCAGGAGGAATGGGACACAATTCACCCAACTCATTGTGGGAAGCTTGTGGTAGGCTACCAGAAACGTTTGACCCAAGTTAAACATTTTAAAGGCAATGCTACCAAATACTAATTGAGTGTGTGTAAACTTCTGACCCACTGGGAATGTGATGAAAGAAATAAAAGCTTGTAACACTTGTCATCTGGGGAAGGAGAAGGAGGACCAAGGTGCAGCGTGGTAAGTGTGGTGATCCTAACTAAGACAGGGCATTTTTACTTGGATTAAATGTCGGGAATTGTGAAAAAACTGAGTTTAAATGTATTAAACTCAGAAAATAATCTTGTCCGTAGATCAATTGTTCTGAAATGATCGAATCTGATCGCGTGAGGTGAGATGAACGCACCGCTGCGCGTGCATGCTATATTATGGTGTTATGAACAAGGAGACACTTTTCTATAAGAGTGTTTTGTATAGCGAACAGTAGCAGAGATAGACTCTACACGTATTAAACTCAGGTGTATGTAAACTTCTGACTTCAACTGTAAGTAGTACTTTAAAGTACTTTTACATAAGTACTTTATCCCAATGATAAAAGGAATCCCATTGTTTCCCTATAATTTAGTACAGAAATGACATGGATATAGAGAGGTTAGTCTATAAGAAGAATGGGGTCAAATTGAACTGGCATGCAGAATAGCATGGATAGATTAAACAGACTAAGGATTTTATGTGTGAAGTCGAGTTGAAGACAATAGAACCCGTTCAAGACAGCTGGAGCAGCCGGCCAGTGCTGGATACAATCCCCCCCCATTTCAAGATTTTTTTTGCAGGCATTGTTTGTAATCCCCCTCTGATGTCACGCCCGGTGGCTAGGAAGGAAGGGCTGAGGCAGCGCGCGCACAGCACACACAGACCAACCGACAGCTGACTAGCCCAGCCGGGTAGAGCGAGAGGGAGAGGTGGGGAACGAAACGACAGACGGTGGAATTGCATGGAAGACTCACCGCACTCTAGTAGAAACACCGATATTGAAACACCTGAGGTGAGATGAATTGCGTTGATTGCTTTTGAACGCACCGCTGCGCGTTCATGCTATATTATGGTGTTATGAACAAGGAGCCACTTTTCTACGAGTGTTTTGTTGAACGAACAGTAGCAGAGATAGACTCTAATCGAATGCCACTTGAGGAGGGGCCAGGACAACCAAGTCTGTGATCTTGCTGCTGAGTTTGTCATGGCCAGCAGGAGATTATGCTGTTCCAGATAAGAAATAGAAAAATAGTTAGTTGGAATGTATCGGAAGGAAAACATGACATTAAATAACATGAAACGTTCTATGCGGGGGATAGAATATATTCTAGAATCTGTTCTGGGCCCGATCATTGGCAGGTGTCCAGAACGCATTGATCGGAATCGATCATTTTACAACAACAGAAAATAGTACATAGAATAAAATATAACAATTGATTTACGGACGAGATTATTTTCTAACTTTCAAGGAGATTAAACATAGTGAAGTTATTGCGGAGATGATGCTTTGAGTTGCGCACCAAGTGCATTCGTTGTGATTCTATTCTCTGTTTATCAATACAGATCATAAGTGTCTGCATGACAGTTCGGCTATAACACGTTGGCTTTGCTTCAGGTGCCATGGGATATGCTCCATCTCGTAACTTGATGGCAACGAGTTGTTTTTTTCCCCAGGGCAGCCCCTCCTAAACCTCCCCATATCAGTCCTATTGATATGGCGGGGCTCTGGTCGACTCTGGGCTGATTCATCCTGTTTGCAGACACGCAGCTTGGCTTCTGTAACAAGTGAGCATTCATTACGACGAGTGTCCCTGGGATAATTGTTGCTGCCGCAGCTGCCTCCACGGGGACCGGGGCTCGGTCGGTGTTCTTGCTCAGTAGTGCGCTACGGTCTGTGAGCTGATGAATGGCGGCACCGACCCGGAATACGCAAGCGCCGTATGTGCTTCATATTTTGCCTTCCTGACAAATATTCGTCCCAATTGTCCCCTCGGCTTGTAGGTTTCGGAGCAGGTGGCAAGGGGATGAAAACAAGCGACCTTATTAAGGTTGAAATATTTTACGTAAATGTTTTGGGTTTTCGGAGTTGTCTTTTGGGGTTTTCCCAACTCAGAGCTCTCGGTTTGTGTGTTTCGTCCAGCACATCTTGTTGCGGCACACCTCTGACATCCGACCGATGTTGCTGCGGTGCAGCAGAGAAGATGTACCCAGCCTGTATCATACAGGCATGTCTATATGGGTATCGATTGATTGGCGAATGGACGGTCGTGCTTTTTAATCCTTCGCAAGATCTTGGCAATGTCAAATATAAATATAATAAAGAACAGACTAAGCCATTGAATAATAGTTTTATTGTAGGCAAAATCTTATTGCGTTTATAAATTGATGCTCATATCGCAGCGTGATATAGGCTACACGAGAGGATTGTGTCAAAACAGGTTTGATGTGATGACAGTAGCCTAGTCAAACCCATCCAAATGGATATAGAGATGAATGCTGTGTGTCACGTGCCATTCATGTTACGTTATCCTGCTGTTTGTTACTGTACATAATGTTTATGCCACAGATACTGTAGTGTTGCTAAATAAATCTTACTTTCCCACAATTAATCCTATAGTCATTGAGATGAGCTAGTATGTGTTTGTTTGGGCTATTGGTATTCAAACACAGCTGTGCAGTCCGGGACAGAGAGGCTATATGACCGCTAATACTAATGCTGTAATAGGATGGAATACTAATGCTGTAATAGGATGGAATACTAATGCTGTAATAGGATGGAATACTAATGCTGTAATAGGATGGAATACTAATGCTGTAATAGGATGGAATACTAATGCTGTAATAGGATGGAATACTAATGCTGTAATAGGGTTGGATACTAATGCTGTAATAGGATGGAATACTAATGCTGTAATAGGATGGAATACTAATGCTGTAATAGGGTTGAATACTAATGCTGTAATAGGGTTGAATACTAATGCTGTAATAGGATGGAATACTAATGCTGTAATAGGATTGAATACTAATGCTGTAATAGGAATGAATACTAATGCTGTAATAGGGTTGAATACTAATGCTGTAATAGGATGGAATACTAATGCTGTAATAGGATGGAATACTAATGCTGTAATAGGATTGAATACTAATGCTGTAATAGGAATGAATACTAATGCTGTAATAGGATTGAATACTAATGCTGTAATAGGATGGAATACTAATGCTGTAATAGGATGGAATACTAATGCTGTAATAGGATGGAATACTAATGCTGTAATAGGATGGAATACTAATGCTGTAATAGGAATGAATACTGATGCTGTAATAGGTTTGAATACTAATGCTGTAATAGGATCGAACAGAATTCTTGATCCTCCTTCCTTGTTGGGCCAGTAAACTGTGTAAATGCTTAATAAAAGGGTTGATCACCATGGCAATGAACATAAACAGCCAGGGCAGATATTGAACTGAAATGGGGTTTAGCCCAGTGGTCATAAAACCTGGTCCTGGAGAGCTAGCTGCAGGGCGTGCAAGGCTTTTGTTCCAGACCTGCACCGACTGACATTCCTGATTCCGTAATCAAGGTTTTGGTGATTCGTTGAATCAGGTGTGTTAGTGCTGTACTGTATTTGATGATGTCAAAGTGGGGTAAATCAAGACATGTGTGGTTGTCATTGACTGTTACGGTTTACTCCGCGTGCATTGGATTTCTGAAAGCTTTCTCTGTGTGTGTGTCTCTCCTCTTCTCCCCCAACCCTGATTGCCTTGGCCTGCCTCTCAACATGTCAGCCATTGATTGCTTGTCCCCTCATCTCTCCAGCCCTTCATATTGGCAACCTACAGCTACAAACTGCTGCTGAGCTTTTTCAAATGAGACACGTTGTCCCTGTTTCAGAATGAGACGTGATTGTTGGACAGCAGGCCAAATGAGATGTGATTGGTTGAACAGCAGGCCAAATGAGATGTGATTGGTTGAACAGCAGGCCAAATGAGATGTGATTGGTTGAACAGCAGGCCGAATGGGATGTGATTGGTTGAACAGTAGGTCGAATGAGATGTGATTGGTTGAACAGCAGGCTGAATTAGATGTTATTGGTTGAACAGCAGGCCAAATGAGATGTTATTGGTTGGACAGTAGGTCGAATGAGATGTGATTGGTTGAACAGCAGGCCGAATGAGATGTGATTGGTTGAACAGCAGGCTGAATGAGATGTGATTGGTTGGACAGTAGGTCGAATGAGATGTTATTGGTTGAACAGTAGGCCGAATGAGATGTTATTGGTTGTACTGCAGGCCGAAGGAGATGTGATTGGTTGAACAGCAGGCTGAATTAGATGTTATTGGTTGTACTGCAGGCCGAAGGAGATGTGATTGGTTGAACAGCAGGCCGAATGAGATGTGATTGCTGGACAGCAGGCCGAATGAGATGTGATTGTTGGACAGCAGGTCGAATGAGATGTGATTGTTGGACAGCAGGTCGAATGAGATGTGATTGTTGGACAGCAGGCCGAATGAGATGTGATTGGTTGAACAGAAGGCCGAATGGGATGTGATTGGTTGAACAGCAGGCCGGATTAGATGTTGTTGGTTGGACAGCAGGCCGAATGAGATGTGATTGGTTGGACAGCAGGCCGGATTAGATGTGATTGGTTGGACAGCAGGCCGAATGAGATGTGATTGGTTGGACAGCGGGCCGAATGAGATGCGATTGGTTCAATAGCAGGCCGAATGAAATGTGATTGGTTGAACAGCAGGCCGAATGAGATGTGATTGTTGGACAGCAGGCCGGATTAGATGTTATTGGTTGGACAGCAGGCCGAATGAGATGTTATTGGTTGGACAGCAGGCCGAATGAGATGTGATTGTTGGACAGCAGGCCGGATTAGATGTTATTGGTTGGACAGCAGGCCGAATGAGATGTTATTGGTTGGACAGCAGGCCAAATGAGATGTGATTGTTGGACAGCAGGCCGGATTAGATGTTATTGGTTGGACAGCAGGCCGGATTAGATGTTATTGGTTGGACAGCAGGCCAAATGAGATGTGATTTGGTTGGACAGCAGGCCGAATGAGATGTGATTGTTGGACAGCAGGCCAAATGAGATGTGATTGGTTGGACAGCGGGCCAAATGAGATGTGATTGGTTGGACAGCGGGCCAAATGAGATGTGATTGGTTGGACAGCGGGCCAAATGGGATGTGATTGGTTGGACAGCGGGCCAAATGAGATGTGATTGGTTGGACAGCGGGCCAAATGGGATGTGATTGGTTGGACAGCGGGCCAAATGGGATGTGATTGGTTGGACAGCGGGCCAAATGAGATGTGATTGGTTGGACAGCGGGCCAAATGAGATGTGATTGGTTGGACAGCGGGCCAAATGAGATGTTATTGGTTGAACAGCAGGCCGAATGAGATGTTATTGGTTGGACAGCAGGCCGAATGAGATGTGATTGGTTGGACAGCAGGCCGGATTAGATGTGATTGGTTGGACAGCAGGCTGAATTAGATGTTATTGGTTGAACAGCAGGCCAAATGAGATGTTATTGGTTGGACAGTAGGTCGAATGAGATGTGATTGGTTGAACAGCAGGCCGAATGAGATGTGATTGGTTGAACAGCAGGCTGAATGAGATGTGATTGGTTGGACAGTAGGTCGAATGAGATGTTATTGGTTGAACAGTAGGCCGAATGAGATGTTATTGGTTGTACTGCAGGCCGAAGGAGATGTGATTGGTTGAACAGCAGGCTGAATTAGATGTTATTGGTTGTACTGCAGGCCGAAGGAGATGTGATTGCTGGACAGCAGGCCGAATGAGATGTGATTGTTGGACAGCAGGTCGAATGAGATGTGATTGCTGGACAGCAGGCCGAATGAGATGTGATTGTTGGACAGCAGGTCGAATGAGATGTGATTGTTGGACAGCAGGTCGAATGAGATGTGATTGTTGGACAGCAGGCCGAATGAGATGTGATTGGTTGAACAGCAGGCCGAATGGGATGTGATTGGTTGAACAGCAGGCCGGATTAGATGTTATTGGTTGGACAGCAGGCCGAATGAGATGTGATTGGTTGGACAGCAGGCCGGATTAGATGTGATTGGTTGGACAGCAGGCCGAATGAGATGTGATTGGTTGGACAGCGGGCCGAATGAGATGCGATTGGTTGAACAGCAGGCCGAATGAGATGTGATTGGTTGAACAGCAGGCCGAATGAGATGTGATTGTTGGACAGCAGGCCGGATTAGATGTTATTGGTTGGACAGCAGGCCAATGAGATGTTATTGGTTGGACAGCAGGCCAAATGAGATGTGATTGTTGGACAGCAGGCCGGATTAGATGTTATTGGTTGGACAGCAGGCCGAATGAGATGTTATTGGTTGGACAGCAGGCCAAATGAGATGTGATTGTTGGACAGCAGGCGGATTAGATGTTATTGGTTGGACAGCAGGAATTAGATGTTATTGGTTGGACAGCAGGCCAAATGAGATGTGATTTGGTTGGACAGCAGGCCGAATGAGATGTGATTGTTGGACAGCAGGCCAAATGAGATGTGATTGGTTGGGACAGGGGCCAAATGAGATGTGATTGGGGACAGAGATGGCCAAATGAGATGGATTGGTTGAGAGATGGCCAAATGAGATGGGTTGGACAGCGGGCCAAATGAGATGTGATTGGAGGACAGCGGGAAATGGGATGGATTGGTTGACAGCGGGCCAAATGAGATGTGATTGGTTGGAGGAGGGCCAAATGGGATGTGATTGGTTGGACAGCGGGCCAAATGGGATGGATTGGTTGGAGGGCCAAATGAGATGTGATTGGTTGGACAGCGGGCCAAATAAGATGTGATTGGTTGGACAGCGGGCCAAATGAGATGTTATTGGTTGAACAGCAGGCCGAATGAGATGTTATTGGTTGGACAGCAGGCCGAATGAGATGTGATTGGTTGGACAGCAGGCCGGATTAGATGTGATTGGTTGGACAGCAGGCCGAATGAGATGTGATTGGTTGGACAGCGGGCCGAATGAGATGTGATTGTTGGACAGCAGGCCGGATTAGATGTTATTGGTTGGACAGCAGGCCGAATGAGATGTTATTGGTTGGACAGCAGGCCGAATGAGATGTGATTGTTGGACAGCAGGCCGGATTAGATGTTATTGGTTGGACAGCAGGCCGAATGAGATGTTATTGGTTGGACAGCAGGCCAAATGAGATGTTATTGGTTGAACAGCAGGCCGAATGAGATGTGATTGGTTGAACAGCAGGCCGAATGAGATGTGATTGGTTGAACAGCAGGCCGGATTAGATGTTATTGGTTGGACAGCGGGCCGAATGAGATGTTATTGGTTGGACAGCAGGCCGGATTAGATGTTATTGGTTTGACAGCAGGCCGAATGAGATGTGATTGTTGGACAGCAGGCCGGATTAGATGTTATTGGTTGGACAGCAGGCCGGATTAGATGTTATTGGTTGGACAGCAGGCCAAATGAGATGTGATTGGTTGGACAGCAGGCCGAATGAGATGTGATTGGTTGGACAGCGGGCCAAATGAGATGTGATTGGTTGGACAGCGGGCCAAATGAGATGTTATTGGTTGGACAGCGGGCCAAATGAGATGTTATTGGTTGGACAGCGGGCCAAATGAGATGTGATTGGTTGGACAGCGGGCCAAATGGGATGTTATTGGTTGGACAGCGGGCCAAATGAGATGTTATTGGTTGGACAGCAGGCCAAATGAGATGTGATTGGTTGGACAGCGGGCCAAATGAGATGTTATTGGTTGGACAGCGGGCCGAATAGGATGTGATTGGTTGGACAGCGGGCCAAATGAGATGTGATTGGTTGGACAGCAGGCCAAATTAGATGTTATTGTTGGACAGCAGGCCAAATGAGATGTGATTGTTGGACAGCGGGCCAAATGGGATGTTATTGGTTGGACAGCGGGCCAAATGGGATGTTATTGGTTGAACAGCGGGCCAAATGAGATGTTATTGGTTGGACAGCAGGCCAAATGAGATGCTATTAGTTGGACAGCAGGCCAAATGAGATGCTATTAGTTGAACAGCAGGCCAAATGAGATGCTATTAGTTGGACAGCAGGCCAAATGAGATGTTATTGGTTGGACAGCAGGCCAAATGAGATGCTATTAGTTGGACAGCAGGCCAAATGAGATGCTATTAGTTGGACAGCAGGCCAAATGAGATGTTATTGGTTGAACAGCAGGCCGAATGAGATGCTATTAGTTGAACAGCAGGCAGAATGAGATGTGTTTGGACAGCAGACGTAGCTATACATGGCAGCCTTCCTGCTGCGGTGGAGGTTGTCAAGAGGAATAACACTACAGGAGCTGAGAGACATGAGTAAAGGATGGGAGGAGAGAGATGAGTAAAGGATGGGAGGAGAGAGATGAGTAAAGGATGGGAGGAGAGAGATGAGTAAAGGATGGGAGGAGAGAGATGAGTAAAGGATAGGAGGATAGAGAGGGGGAGGAGAGAGAGTGGGAGGGAGGAGAGATAATGATGGAGGGAGAGAGAATGAGGGAGGGATGGATGGAGGAGAGAGAATGAGGGAGGGAGGGAGGGAGGGAAGGAGGAGAGAGAATGGAGGTAGGAGGGAGGGAGGGATGGAGGAGAGAGAATGAGAGAGGGAGGGAGGAGAGAGAATGAGGGAGGGCGGGAGGAGAGAGAATGAGGGAGGGCGGGAGGAGAGAGAATGAGGGAGGGCGGGAGGAGAGAGAATGAGAGAGGGAGGGAGGAGAGAGAATGAGAGAGGGAGGGAGGAGAGAGAATGAGGGAGGGAGGAGGAGAGAGAGTGAGGGAGGAGGAGAGAGAGTGAGGGAGGGAGGAGAGAGAATGAGGGAGGGAGGGAGGAGAGAGAATGAGGGAGGGAGGAGCGAGAATGAGGGAGGGAGGAGAGAGAATGAGGAATGGAGGAGAGAGAATGAGGGAGGGGGGAGAGAGAATGAGGGAGGGAAGGGAGAGAAAATGAGGGAGGGAGGGAATATGCCATTATCAATAAAACGTCACAATTCGGTGCAGAGCGTTGGATTTGGCTGCTGGGGGGTAAGGAGGCCCCAGTTCCACTAAAACCCTTGACAACTATGTGCTATTTAAGAGATTGTTAAATACATTTGACAACTATTTGGTTTTAATATCATCACCTCTTGAAGAGCAGTCAGAACTACACATCTCCGATGTATTCCACATTTAGCTCTATTAGAGTTATACAGGAAGTAACTGCATGCTTTTCATGTTCAGTAAACATCAGTTGATCATGTAATTTCAGATACGTGAGGGTAGCCTATCAGATACGTGAGGGTAGCCTATCAGATACGTGAGGGTAGCCTATCAGATACGTGAGGGTAGCCTATCAGATACGTGAGGGTAGCCTATCAGATACGTGAGGGTAGCCTATCAGATACGTGAGGGTAGCCTATCAGATACGTGAGGGTAGCCTATCAGATACGTGAGGGTAGCCTATCAGATATGTGAGGGTAGCCTATCAGATACGTGAGAGTAGCCTATCAGATATGTGAGGGTAGCCTATCAGATACGTGAGGGTAGCCTATCAGATACGTGAGGGTAGCCTATCAGATATGTGAGGGTAGCCTATCAGATACGTGAGGGTAGCCTATCAGATACGTGAGGGTAGCCTATCAGATACGTGAGGGTAGCCTATCAGATACGTGAGGGTAGCCTATCAGATACGTGAGGGTAGCCTATCAGATACGTGAGGGTAGCCTATCAGATACGTGAGGGTAGCCTATCAGATACGTGAGAGTAGCCTATCAGATACGTGAGAGTAGCCTATCAGATACGTGAGAGTAGCCTATCAGATACGTGAGGGTAGCCTATCAGATACGTGAGGGTAGCCTATCAGATACGTGAGGGTAGCCTATCAGATACGTGAGAGTAGCCTATCAGATACGTGAGGGTAGCCTATCAGATACGTGAGAGTAGCCTATCAGATACGTGAGAGTAGCCTATCAGATACGTGAGAGTAGCCTATCCATTTGGCATGTAGCTGGCGAAGAAAAACATGTCAGTTAGCTTGCTTCATCAGAGATTAGGCTTTTGGAAAGAGCTTGACATCAGCAAGTCCTCGTCCTGGTAAAGTTGTCAGTCAGACTATTGTCATCACCACTATAGATGACAAGCAAATCAAACACTATTTGGAAAGAGCCATCTTGTTTATCCCCTGAATGTTAGCTTCATAACTAGCCATATTGACGTGATCTGTTATTAGCTAGACAATTTGAAATGGTCCATCAAGTAATGTAGCCTATCATGTCCGTCAGCAGCCTGCCTCCTCTCCTCCTACCTCCTACCTCCTCTCCTCCTACCTCCTCCTACCTCCTCTCCTCCTACCTCCTCTCCTCCTACCTCCTCTCCTCCTTCCTCCTCTCCTCATACCTCCTCGCCTCATACCTCCTACCTCCTCTCCTCCTGGCTCCTCTCCTCCTACCTCCTCTCCTCATACTTCCTCTCCTCCCCCTCCTATCTCCCCCCTACCTCCTCCCTGTTCTACCTCCTCTCCTACCTCCTCTCCTCCCTCTCCTACCTCCTCTCCTGCCCCTCCCTCCCCTCCTCCCCTCCCACCTCCTCTCCTGCCCCTCCCTCCCCTCCTCCTACCTCCTCATACCTCCTCTTCTCCTACCTCCTCTCCTCATACTTCCTCTCCTCCCCCTCCTATCTCCCCCCTACCTCCTCCCTGTTCTACCTCCTCTCCTACCTCCTCTCCTCCCCTCCCCCTCCTATCTCCCCCTACCTCCTCCCTGTTCTACCTCCTCCCCCTCCCCCTCCCCCTCCCCCTACCTCCTCCCCGCTCTACCTCCTCTCCTACCTCCTCTCCTCCCCCTCCCCCCTCCTATCTCACCTCCTACTTCCTACCTCCTGCCCTCTCCTCCCCTTCCCCCCTCCTATCTCACCTCCTACTTCCTACCTCCTCTCCTCCCCTCTCCTACCTCCTCTCCTCCCCTCTCCTACCTCCTCTCCTCCCCTCTCCTACCTCCTATCCTCTCCCTCCTACCTCCTCTCCTCCCCCTCCTACCCTCCTCTCCTCCCCCTACTACCTCCTCTCCTCCCCCTACTACCTCCTCTCCTCCCCCTACTACCTCCCTCTCCTCCCCCTACTACCTCCTCTCCTCCCCCTCCAACCTCCTCTCCTGCCCCTCCTACCTCCTCTCCTACCACCTCTCCTCCCTTCTCCTACCACCTCTCCTCCCTTCTCCTACCACCTCTCTTCCCTTCTCCTACCACCTCTCCTCCCTTCTCCTACCTCCTCTCCTCCCCCTCCTACCTCCTCTCCTGCCCCTCCTACCTCCTCCCCTACCACCTCTCCTCCCTTCTCCTACCATCTCTCCTCCCCCTCCTACTTCCTACCTCCGAGATGGAAATCAGAGTTGTGAAATGGTTTCCAGGTCTCCTCTTCTCTCCAAGGACAGACAGAGTGTGTGTTAAGAAGAAAATGTCTGTGTTATTGACCTGCATGTTGAGCGATATACCATTTGTTGGCTAGTATCACTCTCCACACACACACACAATATACAAAAAAAACTTCTAGATCTAGCGGGTAAGTAATTGTCATGTGTTTCTCTCAGCTAGTCTCTTCCTTCCCTAGGGATGGATTGTGTTGAGTCAGTGCTCGCAAGCAGCAGAGTCCCGGGGTAATGAAGATAGTACACGAAGCTATAGCTTAGTGTAGCAACTAACCTTGTCAGATTCACACTGTAGGGCCAACATGGCCTGTACTGTACAGGCCTGCATAACCAGAATCAGCCCAGTAGTGTGACAAGATGTGAATAGCAATGTTACAGCTCGTATAAGCACTGAGAGGACAAAACATTAAGAACATTTTCCTAATATTGCTTTGCACTCCCCCCTTTTGCCCTCAGAACAATCTCGATTTTGTCGGGTCATGGACTCGACAAGGTGTTGAAAGCGTTCCACAGGGATGCTGGCCCATGTTGACTCCAATGCTTCCCACAGGGTCCTTTTGGTGGTGGAACATTCGTGATACACACAGGAAACTGTTGAGTGTGAAAAACACAGCTGTGTGGCAGTTCTTGACACAAACATGTGCGCCTGGCACCTACTACCATACCATGTTCAAAGGCACTTAAATATTTTATTTCTTGCCCATTCACCCTATGTCTCAAGTTTTGAGTGATCGTGCAATTGGCATGATGACTGTAGGAATGTTCACCAGAGCTGTTGCCAGATCATTCAATGTTAATTTCTCTACCATAAGCCGCCTCCAACATCATTTTAGAGAATTTTGCAGTACATCCAACCAGCCTCACAACTGCAGACCATGTGTATGGCATAGTGTGGGCGAGCGGTTTGCTGATGTCAACGTCGTGAACAGACTGTCCCATGGTGGCGTGGCGGTGGGGTTATGGTATGGGCAGGCATAAGCTACAGACAACGAACACAATTGCATTTTATCGATGTCATTTTGAATGCACAGGAGGTACCGTGATGAGATCCTGAGGCCCATTGTCGTGCCATTCATCCGCCGCCATCACCTCGTGTTTCAGCATAATAATGCACGGCCCCATGTCGCAAGGATCTGTACACAATTCCTGGAATCTGAAAATGTCTCAGTTCCATGGCCTGCATACTCACCAGACATGTCACCCATTGAGCATGTTTGGAATGCTCTGGATCAATGTGTACGATAGTGTTCCAGTTCCCGCCAATATCCAGAAACTTCACACAGCCAATGAAGAGAAGTGGGACAACATTCAACAGGCCACAATCAACAGCCTGATAAACTCTATGTGAAGGAGATGTGCTGCATGAGGCAAATGGTCCCACCAGATACTGACTGGTTCTCTGATCCACACCAGATACTGACTGGTTCTCTGATCCACACCAGATACTGACTGGTTCTCTGATCCACACCAGATACTGACTGGTTCTCTGATCCACACCAGATACTGACTGGTTTTCTGATCCACACCAGATACTGACTGGTTTTCTGATCCACACCAGATACTGACTGGTTTTCTGATCCACGCCCCTCACCTTTTTGTTAAGGTATCTGTGACCAACAGATGCATATCTGTATTTCCAGTCATGTGAAATCCATAGATTAGGGCCTAATGAATTTATTTCAATTGACTGATTTCCTTATATGAACTGTAACTTGTTGCATGTTGCGTTTATATTTTTGTTCAGTATCGTACATACGATTGAAGTCAGAAGTTTTCATACACTTAGGTTGGAGTCATTAAAACTTGTTTTTCAACCACTCCACAAATATCTTGTTAACAAACTATAGTTTTGGCAAGTCAGTCAGGACATCTACTTTGTGCATGACACAAGTCATTTTTCCAAGAATTGTTTACAGACAGATTATTTCACTTATAATTCACTGTATCACAATTCCAGTGTGTCAGAAGTTTACATACACTAAGTTGACTGTGCCTTTAAACAGCTTGGAAAATTCCTGAAAATGATGTCATGGATTTAGAAGCTTCTGATAGGCTAATCGACATCATTTGAGTCAATTCGAGGTGTACCTGTGGATGTATTTTAAGGCCTACCTTCAGTGCCTCTTTGCTTGACATCATGGGAAAATCAAGAGAAATCAGCCAAGACCCCAGAAAAAATTGGAGACCTCCACAAGTCTGGTTCATCCTTGGGAGCAATTTCCAAACGCCTGAAAGTACCACGTTCATCTGTACAAAACGATAGCGCGCAAGTATAAACACCATGGTACCATGCAGCCGTCATACCGCTCAGGAAGGAGACGCATTCTGTCTCCGAGAGATGAACATACTTTGGTGCAAAAGTGCAAGTCCATCCCAGAACAACAGCAAAGGACCTTGTGAAGATGATGGAGGAAAGTATCCATATCCACAGTAAAACGAGTCCTATATCGACATAACCTGAAAGACCACTCAGCAAGGAAGAAGCCACTGCTCCAAAACCACCATAAAAAAAAGCCAGACTGGTTTGCTGCAGGGGGGGACAGGGGAGACTAAACAAAATAAATAGCAGGAAAATGATGTGGATATATTGGATATATATCTCAAGACATCAGCCAGGAAGTTAATGGGTCTTCCAAATGGACAATGACCTCAAGCACACTTCCAAAGTATGTGACAACATGGCTTAAGGACAACAAAGGTATTGGAGTGGCCATCACAAAGCCCTGACTTCAATCCTATAGAAAAGTTGTGGACAGAACTGAAAAAGCGTGTGTGAGCAAGGAGGCCTACGAACCTGACTCAGTTACACCAGCTCTGTCAGGAGGAATGGGCCAAAATTCACCCAACTTATTGGGGGAAGCTTGTGGAAGTCTACCCGAAACGTTTGACCCAAGTTAAACAATTTAATGCAATGCTCCCAAATACTAATTGAGTGTATGTAAACTTCTGACCCACTGGGAATGTGATCTAAGAAATAAAAGCTTGTAACACTTGTCATCTGGGGAAGGAGAGGAGGACCAAGGTGCAGCGTGGTAAGTGTTCATATTATTTAATGAAATATGCAACACTAGACAAAACAACAAACAAACTAACAGTCGTGAAACAAACACTAAACAGGAAACAACCACAAAACACAACGGAAAACAGGCTGCCTAAATATGGTTCTCAATCAGGGACAACAATTGACAGCTGCCTCTGATTGAGAACCATACCAGGCCGAACACAGAAATAGAAAATCATAGACAAATTAACATAGACAACCCACCCAACTCACCCCCTGACCATACTAAAACAAAAGACAAAACAAAGGAACTAAGGTCAGAACATGACAAAGCTGAAATAAATCATTCTCTCTGCTATTATTCTGACATTTCACATTCTTAAAATAAAGTGGTGATCTTAACTGACCTAAGACTGGGAATTTTTACTGGGATTAAATGTCAGGAATTGTAAAAAAAAACTGAGTTTAAATGTATTTGGCTAAGGTGTATGTAAACTTCAGACTTCAACTGTAAGTACCCCTGTCTTAGTGGGATGCCCAGATGAGCATGTTAATTGACACAGTAATTCAATTAATTAACCATCTCATTTGATCCATGAGATGGACAGACACACACACACACACACACACACACACACACACACACACACACACACACACACACACACACACACACACAAACACAGCTTCTAGATCCATTTGAAGTTCTGTGGCCAACTAAATTAATAATTAATTTTTTTTCGAGGGTTTGAAAATTAAATTGTCCAATGTCGGAGGAGGCATTTTTAATGAGTAATTTTTCACCATAATGCCTGGTCGTCTGCCTCTCTTGTAATGCTTGGGATTTTACTTACTGTCAGTGTCTCGTCACCTCAGCTGACAAAGTATGGAATTGTTTCGAGCAGGTGTTTACTCACCATCAACGTCTGCTCTGCTACCCACACTCCTCTCTGCTACCCACACTCCTCTCTGCTACCCACACTCCTCTCAGTTACCCACACTCCTCTCTGCTACCCACACTCCTCTCTGCTACCTACACTCCTCTCTGCTACCTACACTCCTCTCTGCTACACACACTCCTCTCTGCTACCCACACTCCTCTCTGCTACCCACACTCCTCTCTGCTACCCACACTCCTCTCTGCTACCCACACTCCTCTCTGCTACCCACACTCCTCTCTGCTACCCACACTCCTCTCTGCTACCCACACTCCTCTCTGCTACCCACACTCCTCTCTGCTACCCACACTCCTCTCTGCTACCCACACTGCTCTCTGCTACCCACACTCCTCTCTGCTACCCACACTCCTCTCTGCTACCCACACTCCTCTCTGCTACCCACACTCCTCTCTGCTACCCACACTCCTCTCTAGCAAGTGAACATAAATAACTCCTTTTTAATTTAGGCTTCAGTGGCGAGAGGATGTTTTGGAGATTACAATCAGATACAGTCTGTTACAATTATGAAAATGACGTTTATCACAATACAGTATGCTGTGTTTGTTTCCATTAATAAACAGGTTGACGCTCAACTAGACATTATTTTGTATTTCAGTCATTTATGAAACATAAAACAAGGAGAAAAGATAATACCACAGCTATTCATGAAAATAAGCATAATTGAGACAGAATGGTAATCAAACGGGTCATTTCCAGTCATCCTATTTATTCTCCCTGACTCTATTGGTCATTTCCAGAGTTTACACTTCACTGCATTAGTAACATTATGTTGGGAAGAAGCTGCTTGGCCTATATTAATGTTTAAGCAGGGTGTATCGAGCTGCCAGCGTTGCTTCCCTCTGCCTGCCTGCCTGCTTGCTTCTCTCCCTGCCTGCCTATCTCCATCCCTGTCTCTCTCCATCCCTGTCTCTCTCCATCCCTGTCTCTCTCCATCCCTGTCTCTCTCCATCCCTGTCTCTCTCCATCCCTGTCTCTCTCCATCCCTGTCTCTCTCCCTGCCTGTCTCTCTCCATCCCTGTCTCTCTCCATCCCTGTCTCTCTCCCTGCCTGCCTATCTCCATCCCTGTCTCTCTCCCTGCCTGCCTCTCTCCCTGCCTGCCTATCTCCATCCCTGTCTCTCTCCATCCCTGTCTCTCTCCATCCCTGTCTCTCTCCATCCCTGTCTCTCTCCATCCCTGTCTCTCTCCATCCCTGTCTCTCTCCCTGCCTGCCTATCTCCATCCCTGTCTCTCTCCCTGCCTGCCTCTCTCCCTGCCTGCCTATCTCCATCCCTGTCTCTCTCCATCCCTGTCTCTCTCCATCCCTGTCTCTCTCCATCCCTGTCTCTCTCCATCCCTGTCTCTCTCCATCCCTGTCTCTCTCCCTGCCTGCCTATCTCCATCCCTGTCTCTCTCCATCCCTGTCTCTCTCCCTGCCTGCCTCTCTCCCTGCCTGCCTATCTCCATCCCTGTCTCTCTCCATCCCTGTCTCTCTCCATCCCTGTCTCTCTCCATCCCTGTCTCTCTCCCTGCCTGCCTCTCTCCATCCCTGTCTCTCTCCCTGCCTGCCTATCTCCATCCCTGTCTCTCTCCCTGCCTGCCTATCTCCATCCCTGTCTCTCTCCATCCCTGTCTCTCTCCCTGCCTGCCTCTCTCCATCCCTGTCTCTCTCCCTGCCTGCCTATCTCCATCCCTGTCTCTCTCCCTGCCTGCCTCTCTCCCTGCCTGCCTATCTCCATCCCTGTCTCTCTCCCTGCCTGCCTATCTCCATCCCTGTCTCTCTCCCTGCCTGCCTCTCTCCATCCCTGTCTCTCTCCCTGCCTGCCTCTCTCCATCCCTGTCTCTCTCCATCCCTGTCTCTCTCCCTGCCT